>NC_080673.1:59023000-59326030 GCF_030445035.2 Dasypus novemcinctus
AGGAAAGGATAAGATCACTGAGAAAACCACATTATCAGATCTGTGGGCTGTTTAAGGATGAGTCTACTAAGGGGAATAGACAGCACACTCCTCTGATCACTTTGTGGTGACCTATCCCTACACTAGTGCTGAGTAAAGAACCAGAAAATACCACCAGAGCAGTGGCAAGAGTGTGGTGAAAGACTTTTTCTAAAGATAGGAATGTATATGGAGGTCTAAAACTGATGGAGAAGCAGACATTGAAAAAACCCATTGCCAAATCAGCTAAAACTGGAGGAATTTGAACCAGGAGAAGTACTGAAGGAAACAGTCACAATAAAATCAAAACACTGCCCACCTCTTTAAAATGTTTAAACCCAAATGCTCTAAAAACTTAGTAGATGATTTTTGCCTGTTTACTGAAAAATAATATTTACCTGAGTTTCAAATGCCTGACAAAATAAATACACATAAAAACACAGGAAAAATAAAGTCCTACTGTGAAGAGACAAAAATCAACAGACAATGCCCACATACAACCCAGATACATCAGAGAGAAAATTTAGAGCAACTAAAATTTACATGTTAAAATCACTAATGGAAAAGGTGGAGAACATGTATGAAGAGCTTGTGAATGTCTCCATATATATCTATAAGTAAAGTCAACTTGAAGCATTAAAAATGAAAACCCCCAAACAAAAAAGTGTCCTTAGAGGTTTGTGCTGGGCATATGGTAAAATGTTCCATCAGAATCTAGGTCACAGAACTGTCCAAGAGAAAAGACAGTGCTATTGGCTAATATTTAGAATCCATTAAATCCAATCTGCCACTCTCCACAGGATTTAACTTATATCCTGAATTTCTTATTGATCATTTCCTTGTTTTACATATAATATTTCTACATTTATATATGCATGTATAAATAAATATTTCATTTAGTCTTGCCAATTCTTGGACTTTATAAAAATAATTCCACATTATATATAGTCATCTAGGATTTGGATTTTATATTTAACATTATGTTACAAAGTTGAATCCATAGAATTTATATGTAGTTGCTGTTAATATATTTTTGTTGTGTGAATATGCTGTCATGTATTTACCAATTCTCACATCAATGATACTTTTTTGGTTTCCACTTGTTGTTTCTATTGTAAAATTGTGTTGAATAGGCATACTCACACAAAACTTTCATATACATGTGCAAGATTATCTCTCTAAATATCTATTCAAATGAAAACATTGCATCATAAAGCTGGAAATATTTCATTGATTTAGTGATAATGACAAACTTGCCCAAAATGACGGTAAAAGAGATCTCATGCATGGATCTACAATTTCTCCAACATTTAGTTTTTCAGGTTACTTAATTTCTACAAGGTGTAGGGTATAAAATACTGCATTGTTGTCTACAATTTCATTTTATGAATATTGATAAGATAGAAAACACTTTCAAATATATACATATGCATGTTTAATATATTTTTTACTTATTTTTAAAGGACACATAGATCACACAAAATGTTACTTTAAAAAATATAGGAGGTTCCCATACCCCCCCACACCCCTCACTTTTCCACATCAACAACCTCTTTCATTAGTTGGTACATTCGTTGCAATTGATGAACATTTTGGAGCACTGCCATGCAGCATGGATTATAGATTACATTGTAGTTTACACTCTCTCCCAGTCCATTCAGTGGATTGTGTCAGGATATATAATGTCCTGCAGTTGTCCCTGCATTATCATTCGGGACAACTCCAAGTCCCAAAAATGCCACCATATCACACTTCCTTTTCCCTTTCCCTGCCTTCAGCAACTGTGGTGGCCACTGTCTCCCCATCAATGTTATAATTTCTTCCATTGCTAAAGTCACAATAATTGTATAGTAGAATACCAGTAAGTGTGCTCTAACTCATATTTTATTCCTCCATCCATCCTCATGACCCTGGGGTAATGCTGCCCACTCCACCTCTCAATTGAGAGGGGGCTTCAATTCCACATGGCTGGTGGATGGGACTCTCATGTCCACAGCTGTAAAGTCTCTCAGTTCCTTGGTGTGGTGGTTGTCCATTCTCTCCTCCCTGTCAACTGACCTGGGTAAGTCCAACAAACAGGAGAGTAGGTGCTGCAACACTGCTGAGGCTCAGGGCCCAGCAGGCACATAGATTACCAAGAGATTGAAGTTTCCTGGACATACTCCAACTCCAGCACCAACTACAGGTTAAATAAAAGGGACAGAAGAGACATGTGTAGAGAAGTCGTATCTGAATCAAACTCCATCACATATGGGAGCACAAATTCCAAAGTAGGGCCACTGGCAAGGTACTGAACTCCAGAGCCATCTGCTATGTTCATAGGGCCTGGGTGTCTCTGTAGCCTGCAGAAGCACCACTACCTGGGGTTGTATCTACTTTGGCTGTCCCTGGGATACTGCTGAGATGTGCATAAGCCCGACCCTTCTGATGACCTCCTGACTCATTTTGAAGTCTCTTAGCCATATTAACTCATTTGTCTTTACCATTTCCTCCTTTTATTCAAGGTCTTTTTCTAGTTGCATCACCAGCTGGTGCTTGGTAGTAATCCCTTGGTGCCAGGGAGGCTCATCCCCAGGAGTCATGTCCCACATTGGGGGGAAGGTAATGCATTTTTATGCTGTGTTTGGCTTAGAGATTGGCCACATTTGAGCAACATGGAGGCTCTCAGGAGATAATTCTTGGGCACACTGCAACACTAGGTTAAGTTGAAATTTCAAGAGCAACAGGCTTATAAGCATAGTCATCAGTATCAAGTGCCCATCATTGGACCATTGTTCTTCACTGGTCATTGCCTTCATACTTGGGGGATTGATGCTTTTCCATTAGGGAATGTGTAAGAGCTCCCCAGGCTGGGAACACAGTATTTTCTCAGCTGTTGTGTGAATCTCTACCCACTGTGTTATTACTCAACAAACATGCCCACATATCTATATACCCTATATGCTTGCCCAGGCAAACTCCCTCCCATGCATCCCCCAACAATGATACCCCACACCAGTGCTCCTCTCCTGCCATAGTTGAATTCTTCTGTAATCCAAAACTTCTTTAAAAATGAAGCCCAGAAGCCTAATATACTGCCAAATTCAATTAATAGGAAAATGAAATAGTAATGATAGATTTAAACATTAGAAATATAATACATAACAATTTAGAAAAGTTAAAGTAAAGTAAAAAAAATTGGGGTATTAAAAAAATGAAAAACATTGTAAACAATTTTTTGACATTTTGTCTTATATCACTGTAATAGGAGTTGTCCTGTATGTACAGTGGCAAGACAATCTCTTCTCTTTTTTCCTCAGGGTCTTCCTTTTTTTTTTTTTTGTCTTCAAAGAACGTTTAGGTCACAGTAAAGTCACATACAGAATATAGGGGACTCCCATATACCCAACATCCTTTCCCTTTTCCCCCTTCCCCAACAGTGACCTTTTTACATGTGGGTGTTATATTTGCTACAGCTGGTGTACAAATATTGAAACAGAGCTACTAACCATAGTTAGTAGTTTACATTATGGTTTACATTTATAAATTTTGTTGAAATTTAACATGACCTGTATCCATCATTGTGCAGTCACCCAGAACACTTCCATTGCCCCCCAATTACTCCTTCTTCAATCTATTCTGTTCCTCTCTCTCCTTCCCCTCGGGGCCCACAGTAACAACCAAGCTTCACTGCTTGAAGGACAAGATTCATAGATACAACAATGCTGGAGGCTCAACATAGTAGTCTGTACTCCCCCATTAGGAGTCAGCTGTGCTCTGGAGAGACACCCTCCCCTGTTTCGGAATGTCAGACCTCCCCAGGGTGGGGGTACAACACTTTCCAGCTCATCGTATGGGTTTCCACCCACTAATATAATGCACTATGACAAGATGAGCACTCACACACTCCCTAGAAGATTGCCCCAGGTGTACCCTGTGCCAAATGGCTCCCATCAAATACCCTAAACCCATAACCTTTCCTTATAGTGTTTAAAGAGTTTTCTCAACATTATAGTTTCAACCACATACTCAACAATCTCCAGTGTTCACCTGTTCCCCCTAAAACTTCCCCCAATTCCATGGACCATCTGACACATCCTCCCAATCCTAGCCTCCATCAAGCCTAATAGCTCAACCCAATAGTATCGCCTATACCCCTGTCAAATCCCTTTACTGCACAACTACTTACCTTACCATAGATTTTTGCCCATGTGGGCATTGGGTCACAATCTTTCTCTCCCCTCCCCTTTTCCTGTAAACTTGTCTTCCAGAATTTAGCTCTCTGAGATGGCTCAATTTACTTAATTCATATCAGAGAGGTCAAGTTATATTTGTCCTTCAATGCCTGGCTTGCTTCACTCAACCTAAGGTCCTCAAGATTCATCCATATTATCCTGTGTGTTAGTACTGTATTCCTTCTTACTGCTGAGTAGTATTCCACTGCATGTATAGATCACATTTGTTTATTTGGATTGATTCCAACTTTTGTCAATGGTGAATAATTCCCCCATGAACACTGGTGTGTATATATTGGTTGTGCCCTTGTTTTAGTTCTTCTGGGTATATACCCAACTGTGGAATTACTGGGTCATGTGGCAAATCTATAGCTAATTTTTGCGGAACCACCAAACTGTCTTCAAAATGGTTGGATCATTCTACATTCCCCTCAGCAATGGATGAGGGTTCCCAGTCCTCCATATCCTCTCCAACACTTGTCCTCTGTTTCTTTTTTAACAGCCACCAGTCTAAATGGTGTAAGATGGTATCTCATTGGAGAATGATTTGCATTTCCCTAATTGCTAGTGATACAGAACATCTTTTTATGTGATTTTACCATTTGTAATTCTTCTTTGGAGAAGTATCTGTTCAAATCTCTTGCCCACTTTTAAAATGGGTTGTTGGTCTTTTTTATTTTCAAGATATAGGATTTCTTTATATAAGTTGGATATTAGGCTCCTATCAGATATATGGTTACCAATTTTTTTCTCCCATTGTATAGGCTGTCTTTTATCTTTTTTGACAAACTCCTTTGAGGTACAAAAGACTTTAATTTTGAGGATGTCCCGTTTATCTATTTTTCTTTCACTGCTTGAGCTTTGAGAGAGGAACACCACCTCACACCTTAAATAAAAATCAAATCAAGATGGATTAAAGATCTAAACATAAGAGCCCAAGATCATAAAAACCTTGGAAGACAATGTGTAGAAGCATCTAGAGGACCTTGTAATAGGAAATAGCTTCATGAACTTCACACCCAAAGCATGAGCAGTGAAAGAAAAAAATATATATATATATTTAAATTTAGTTCCTCTTCTGTGAAATGTCAGTTCACCTTTTTGCCCTATGTAATTAGCCAATTGAACTATAGTCTTTTCAATTTTCTTCATGCAAATTCTTTATTATTTATATGTGTAAAAAATTATGGGTGAATACTTTCTCACTTTGGTGGAGTGATGTATTTCCTAAACAAGATGCAAAAAATAAAAACCATAAAAGAAAAAAATTAGATATATTTAACTGCATGAAAATTAAGACATTCCGTTAACCAAAATACACTTTAAAAAATAAAGAGATAAGTTAAAAACCGGGAGAAAATATAGCCTATGCTTGGGATTGAAAAGTAATTTCTATCAAGAATATCAGAATGACTTTAGGCCTATCTTCAGAAGAGTTGGAAATGTCCAATCTAAGTTCCAGGGAGGAAAATAGAATTGAAACTAAGCAATGGAATTCTTCACAAGTTGATTCAAGAAAAAATCATGAAGTATTATGCTCACAATTTTACTATTTTTCTATGGGAAATAAAAAGAGAAAGTGGTGAGGGCGATGGTGCCTATTAATGAGATACACACACATGAACCCTGGCAACAAAAGAAAGAGAAGATAATCTTAGAGGAAAGATAATGAGTTCAATTTTTTACAGCCTATAGGACAGACAAAAGAAAATGCCAGATCATATTTGAATAATATTTAGGCTTATTACTGATATGTGAGCTGGTGTGTACACATAACTAATCTTGTGGCATTTAAAGAGTTTGCCTAGAGTGTCTAGAGTGAATGTGTAGGATACGAACAGATAAACAAGCAAAAAAAAAAAAAACAAACAAAAAAATCATAATGAAGAACTCTAAGGAACAACTACATTTCTCAGCAAAAGAAATTTAGTAAAAGTCATGTGAACATTGGTAGGAAAAGGAGAGATTTGTGGTGTCAGGAAGCTAAATGGACACCATTACAGTAAGCAAAGAACAGTGCCAGATATTGACAAAAGGTTATATAATTAAAAATCTGGATGATTCTAATAATTTCAACCACAGGTAAGTGGGCTGTTCCCTTTATAAAATCATCTTCAGATTTCAGTGGATTAAGGATATACTGGGAGGTAGAAATAGAGTATTCATTCCATCATTTTTATCTTTAAAAAATTTATGAGCATTATAGAGTGAGTATTTTAAATCTCAACCAGAAAAAAAAGGTAAAAAAAATTCTACTTTCAGCTTTCAACTTGTCCTCAACTTGTTTTGCACAGATTATTAATTCTCAATTTAAAATAGGCAAGCATGATGGTGATTTGAAAAGCAGAGTTTTATTTCAATAATACATTATATGATGAAATAATGTATGTAAATATCTCAGCTGAATCATTTTCTCTCTTACTGCTTGCTTAGAATTCTTTATGAAATTAAGTATTAAATAGAAAGCATAAACAATTTGTTATATAACAAATTTTTGAAATTCAAAAACTTTAAGAGTCTAATTTAAGTTCATGGGATTAAATAGCACCTATTTATAGTTTCAAATGGGGCCAAAGATTACTTCACAGGTTTAGCAGGATATTACTATTTTTTATTATTCTTTAAGCCTATCTTATTTGGGGGGGGGGGTGGGCATAGAATAATGATAATGGCATTTATTTATTCATTCAGCAAATACCAAATATACCAAATATCAGATATTTACATATGTTTCTGGACAGAGTTCTAATTTTAGAATTAAAGCTGTGAAGAGTAGAAAACAAAATCTTCTGAGCTTTTTCTCCTTCCTCTCCTTTTCAGGGTCACTCCTACATATTCTCCCTTCAGTTGGAACTCTATACTAACCTTATAGTGTGATTATGAAAAAAGAAAATGAATTCTAATAATAAATCAAAATATTTTTTTCTTCTGTAAATCAACTTGTTATATTTCACTTATTTGTCCCCCCTTTAATCCCCTGGGTCAATACAGTAACTAACTCATAGCCACTTTTCAACAAATATTTACTTAATATTTCAATGTTTCTTTTATGGAATAATTTAATATTATTAGTAAACCATAGTATCTGACTTGTGGCAATGAACAATACAATAGGCTATGTGGTTGCTGACGAACTTAAAGAATGTGATGTGGAAAATCATTGCCAAGACAGAAAGAATATTTTATATAAAAACATATATTTATTCCTCAGCTAAAAAAATAGGAAAATCAAATTTTTAATACTTTATATCTTTAACACCAGTTCTCTAAAATATTTGGAATTGTCTTCAAAGATTTCTCCATGATTGAAATTTCTTCCCTAAGTTGTAAAATCTATGCTGTTGTTTTTGTAATAAAATACATCTTATAACTGAATTTATTCTAATGAAACTACTATTCAGTTTTTAAAATAATGCAATCCCCCACAAATACTAATGACAATGTTTAGTTGTATTCTTCCAGGGGCTCAGAAGATTTCTATCTTCTTTTAATAGTTAGCCATTTCTCTTTACTCCAGTATTATACAAATTATATTTAAATAAGCATGGTGAATATTTTTCATTCATGTCATTGAGAGCTACGTTGAACTCACTTATTTGCTTATTACATATTACAGAAACAAAGTTTAAATTAAAAATTATCACCCAGCTAGTTTAATTGACCAAATATATTTTCTTCATTCTCATGCACACATGCGCATGCACACATACACACACTTTATAATATTTAAAGAAAGTGTATCTTCCATGGAAAATCTATGAATGTGCAATTTATTTTTCCAAAATTAATTGTCATTTATAAAATGTTAAGCATAAGATTGAAACCTTAGAAATGTGGTAGCTAAAAATCTTAGTTGTTACTATACTACTTTTTTACTATACTCAGGGTTTATATTTAGCCAGCAGGTTTTGGCATAGCTATTGAAAAAATATTGAAATATTTTAATAAAGGAGATGAGTAGTCATTGACTGAGAACTTAAATCTTCCCAAACATGACCCAGTCACCCTAAATCGCCCCACCGGGTGCCCTTTCTTCAGCTCTACCCTTTCATACATACTATCGTCTAATTCCCATGCTCTGAGTTAGAACAGCTTTGGTTCTGATTAGTCAGTGCTCATTAAATATTTTTAATAATATCACATATTATAATAGCAAAAAATCAAAGAAATGCAAGATGATACTGAACTGAATTCCTCTATTGCTATTGTCTTCACACATATAAGAGCATCAAACTTCGTCCACAAACTTCATTTGGAACTCTTTAATGACTTAGTATTTCTGATTTCTCCATTGTGAAATGTATATCATATTTAATGCAACTTTCAAATGATTCCACAACATCATGGAGTTCTTAGATGCAAGAAGCAGTCCAAAAGTCTTTGTATAAGGTAATGGGATGGAGAAAATCTGATCTTTTTCTTCTCGTATTTCATGAGAACCAGTTACCAAGTACAAAGGCGATCAAACAGTGATAGGAAAAGACAACTAAAGAAGATGTCTGATGGTGCAGGTATCCAATAAGTGGAAGATAATCTAGTTTAACCGCCAAAGTAGGTACAACATCAAACATTTCTTTGGGACAGGTTTAGAGTTCTTATAGCTGAGCTGAAGTTTACCTTGATCTTTTTATACTGCAGAATGGGGAGAAAGTTGGAGCAGAACAAAGAAACACACATATTTATCTCTTTTAGGTGTCACATACATTTCACTATTTCATTACTACTCTTTAATTAAAATTAATGCCAAATGATGTTACTACAGAACTTTTAGTTTTTAGAACTAGAAAAGCTGATTCTAAAGTTCGTAAAGAGTTCATAAGGAAAACATTCAGGAATAGTCAGGAAGGGCAACAGATGTAGCTCAGTGATTGAGTGCCTGCCTCCTATGTATGAGGCCCTGGGTTCAATCCCCAGTACCTCCTAAAAAGAAAAGAAAAAAAAAGAGTAGTCAGGAAAATTATGAAAAAGGAAGATTATGTAAATTATTGAGAAACTGTTGTCTTGTTGATGCCTTGATTTTGGGCTTCTCCTACCCTTAAAGCCATGAACCAATAAATTCCCATGGTTAAAGCGAATCTAATGCATGGTATTTACTTCAGCAGCCAGGAGACTAAGGCAAGCAGGAAGAAAAGCAATTGCCAGAAGGATTCAGAGAGTATTATACCATATTACTCCACCTACATAAAGTCTTTTTTTTAAATCAAACTAAATTTTTTTTAAGATTTATTTCTCTCCCCTTCTTCCCCCACCCAGGTTGTCTCTTCTCTGTGTCTATTTGCTCCGGCTTTTTCCGCTTCTGTTGTGAGCGGCAGGGGAAACTATGCTTCTTTTTGTTGCGTCATCTTGTTGTGTCAGCTCTCCATGTGTGCAGCACCATTCCTGGGCAGGCTGCACTTTCTTTCGCCCTGGGTGGCTCTCCTTATGGGGTGCACTATTTGCACATGGTGCTTCCCTATGCAGGGGAGTGTGGCAGGGCACTCCTTGCGCGCATCAGCACTGCGCATGGGCCAGCTCTACATGGGTCAAGGAGGCCCAGGGTTTGAACCGCGAACCTCCCTTGTGGTAGACGGATGCCCTAACCACTGGGCCAAGTCCACCGGCTACATAAAGTCTTAAAACATGAAAAAGAATAATGAGTTCCTCTAAGGATAATCTATATATGGCAAAAATATAAGGAAATGTGCAAAATGTTAAAACTCAAGTTCAGGATAGTCTTAACTTCTGTCAAAGGATAAAGTGTGGGCAAAAAGGATTCAGAACTAGGAAGGGGTCATAGTTTTAATTCTTAAACGCAGTGGTGGGTATACAAGAATTTTGCCATACAATTGTTCACTTAATTGATGAAAGTAATTAATTTATTAAACTACAGCATTGTAAAATTGTGAATTAACTATCTACAAACTTTTTTGTGTTATAACGACTCTACCATCAATCCTCCACTAAAGGAAGCAGTGGTCCTCTTAATTACTTATCTATTTATTTTTGGAGAATTTGTGGGTTTACAGAAAAAATTGGGCATAAAACAGCATTTTTTCCAAAAGTTGTTGGCTGGACCTGGGGTTATTACATGATCCTAAATTAGGTTTTTCTTACCCCCTCTGAAACAGAGATAATAATTAAGAACTGGCCAAATCAAAGCGTTTAGCATTTACCCTGGCACAGAAGATGTTATATATCATTGTGATTATTTTTAATCTTCTAATAACTGATAGAACTGGCAGCCAGTGATTCTTGGTCACATGTCAAAGCATGTGGTGGCCTCTCCTGGCATCTCTTCTGGGTGCCTTTGATGTTCAGATTCAGGCTCTTCCTTCTGGTTTTCTCTCTCTGTGTGACCTTTCCTGTACGACCTTCAGTAATAAGATTAAGAACCATCCAGACTGAGTTGGGCCATACCTTGCTGAAGGACTTCATCGAAAGGTCCAACTGACAATGGGTTCACACCTACATGAATGGATTAAGTTTGAGAACATGTTTTTCTGAGGGTGCATAGTTTCAAAACACCACATTCCTCCAAATAATTGGTTTGCAAAATTCACCCATGTTTACATATGTGACTCTATTTCATTCATTTTTCAATGTTGTGTTCTATTTTGTCCATTTCTCTATTGTAATGCTTATCTGAGAATTTCCATAGCATATAGTCTTTTTCCCCTCCCCCTCCCTGCTTTTTTTTTTTGTTTTTTGCTGTCTGTCCATTCACTGTGTGATCTTCTGTATCTATTTCTCTTTTTGTCTTCTCTTCACATCTTTCTCTTCTAGGATTCATCAGGATTCTATCCAGAGGAATTCTGATTTGGAAAGAGGCTTTCTGTCAATTGCATCACCTCAGTTCCTAGTACCTACTGCACTTCACCTTGACTTTCCCCTTTGTCTCTCTTTTGTTGCATCATCATTTTGCTGCATGACTCACTTGCATACTGCACAGGTACTTGTCTTGCTGTGTGGATACTTGTCTCACAACGTGGGCACTGGCTTGCCACACAGGCAGTGGCTCACCACACAGGCACTTGTATGGGCACTCAGCTTAGCATGTTGGCACTTGGCTAGCCATGTCAGCACTTGGCTCACTGCACAGGATCTTGGCTTGCCAAGCAGGCACTGGCTCATTGTGCAGACATGCTTTCTCTTCTTTTTTACCAGGATGCCCTAGGGATCAAACCTGAGTCCTCCCATATGGTAGGCAGAGGCCTTATCACTTGAGCCACATCCATTTCCTGCATATAATCTTAGTAGTAAATTACTAGTAACTAAGGAAAGGACCTATTAAATTAAATAGATCTTGTCTAAGATTTTTCAAATATGGGTATATTAAATTATATTCAAGTAAGCAGGTGTTTGAGTGTTTCCATTATTGCACAATTGGTATCACATGCACTATTTTCATATTTGTAAATTTTTGCCTATCTTTTGGGTATGAACTCTTTGCATCCCTGGTGTGATGCTGAGGTTTTTCATATCTTTATTGATGATTTAAATTTTTTTCTGTATACAGCTTCATCACATCTTTCATCTATTTTTCTTATTGATTCATAGAAGTTCTTTATATTTTATTAAATATATTACCCCCTGGTATATATTCTTATACATATTTCTGTTTTATGCCAGCCCTATGTAGGTCTATGGCAGCCTACAGCTGATATCAGAAGAAGCTGAGCCCATGGAGTTCTTAAGGCAAGAAGGAAGGAGAGACCATACAGAGACTGCCTTCCATCTTGCTTCAGCATGGGGCTTTGGTGAAAAAACAACTTTGAATTTGACTATTTAGGGCCTTGTAACTGTAAGTTTTGCTCAAATCAAATATTCTTTATAAAAACCAACAGATTTCTGGTACTTTGCCTCAGCACCCCTTTAGCTGACTAATAGCGTTTGGTACCAGGAAAGTGGAGTAAATATGATGCAATTAACAAACATGCTGGAATGGTTTTATAAATGTGAGAGGCTTGATGGAAAAGTGAGAGGCTTGATGGAAAAGTCCTAGAGTGCTCTGAAGAGACTGTTGGTAGGAATAAGAAGCCTAAAGTTCTTTCTGATAAGGCCTTAGAAGGAAATGATGAAACTATTATTGCAAACTGGAGGAAGGGTGACCCATGTTTTAGGGTTGCACAGAACTTAGTAAGATAACTCCTGATATTATTTGGAAGGTAGAATTTGAAAATGGTGAGCCTTGACTTTACTTGAAGAGCTTTCCAAAGTAAACTCAGAGAATGAAGCCTGGCTTCTCTTTGCAGTATATAGCAAAGTGCTAGATGAAAAAGATAAACTGAGAACTGAATTGTTGAGCACAAAGAAACCAGAAACTGATATTGGAAATTTCAAGCATCTCGACATCAGGACCACAGATGATAGGGTCCCAATGAGGAAATAACTGAACTTGGAACTTGTAAGCCAGGATTGAAAATGAACTGATCCAGGAAAGACTTGTGGAAAATCTTAATATCTGATGGCTTAGACCCCTGCTTCCTGCATGCTAAACCAACAAGTTTTTTGAGAGAGCTGTATGAACAAAACTACCATCAACCTGGACTAAAATGAACATGGAGGGGAGAAAGGAAGGGAAAATGGTTTTAACAGGAAAACTGTGGAAGCTGAGGTCTGGAATTAAGATATCTCCTTGGGTTAAGAGAAGAGATCACCCATGTGTATTTAGAAGGTGAGTTTGCCACAACATTTGAAGGGGGGTGAATGTTCCAGCCTACTCTTCAGAGAGAATTTTGACACCCCAGCTTACAGAGAGGGTGGAGCACATTCCCCAACATTTAGGGAGAGAGAAGCCAACACGCCAGTGCATGGAGAGTGGTAGGTCCATTCCCCATAAGTCAAGACCCCATTGCCCTGAGAAGGTGGTCCTGTTTTCCATAGATTATGGAAGATCAGGCCACATCTTATTATTCTGAGGAGACTGGGCCTGGATGCCAGAGAGTAGGCAGAAAGCTGCCACCACCTCACTGTACTAAGAATGTTGAGACTTTACCTCAAAGATTGGGTAAATCTTTGGGTAAATCATGGCCACCACCCCAACATTCTTAGAGGGTGTGCTCTGGAGGTCAGTCACCACCCAGATGTTTGATTAGGGTGGAACCAAGAAAATGACCATTGGATAAGCCCATGGGAAGGGTAAAAGGGTTAAACCTCACAAGGACCCAGAAGAAAAAAAAACATCATCTTAAGGATGATTCTTAGAACTTGAAATCTAATGGAGTATGCCCTGCATGTTTTCAGAACTGTTGGGGACCAGTGACTCATGCTTCCCTCCAAAATTCTCTTTATGGCAATGCAAATGTTTATCTATGTTTGTCCCTTTGTATATTGGAGCCAGATAAATTGTTTTGTAGCTTGTAACACAGTTAAGTCTCACCTCATTGGTGGGCTACATAAACGGACACTCACTCAAGAAGACACATAGAAGAAGATACAGCAAAAGGAGAAGGCTCAAACAGCTAAAGCCTTGGAAGAGAGACAAGTCTTATGCCAGCCTACAGCTAAAAATGGAAGAAGCTGGCCCACAGTTCTTAGAGGAAAAAGGAAGGAGAGACCATATAGAGATCACTTGCCATCTTGCTTCAACAAGTAGCAACAGACTTTGGTGAGAAAACAGCCTTGAACTGTGCTCTGTAGGGCTTTGTAGCTACAAGCTATTAACTCAAATAAATATCCTTTATAAAAGACAACAAATTTCTGGTAATTTGTATCAATACCCCTTTGACTGACTAATAAATTTGCTTAATCTTCATTGTAATTCTAATAATGTACCTATATATTCTCTTTTTGTTTTTTTTATGCAAATAAAGCATGTCACTTCTTAATAGAGAGAATTTTTGTTTCTTTTCAATCTTAATATTTATTCCTTTTGCTTTTTATTATACAATGTATGATGATTTGGTGATAGTAGGTCATGTAAACTAGTGTTTTTTGAAATATATGCCAAAAATATTCATTCATTAAGTGTATCTTTTGTTTTATATGTTTTATAAAACATTTATTGGCCTGAGAAAATATCCTTCTATTCCTAGTTTTCTAAGAGTTTTGGTTTTTAGTTTTACCCATAAAACATTTTTTACATTATCAAAAAATATTTTCTGCATCTCTTCAGTTGACATTTTTGCTGATATTCTAATATTTTTATAAATTAAATTAGTTTGTTTTATATATGTGTGTATGCATGTATATATATACACACAAATGCATGTATGTATGTATATATAGGTATATATGGCTATATGTTTTTGATTAGTAAATATATATATGTATGCAATCAGCTCTGTATAAAACAGATTTACTTACTTTTGTTGTCGCTAAAATCTAACTCTGCTTGTGAATTTTGATGTCACATTTGTACATGTGTTTTGTAATATTAAATTGTGAGACACGTTCACATGGCTGATGGATAGACCCCTGTGGCCTTGTTTGAGGGCATGTGCTTAGACAGATGACTTGATTTTACTTCTGCCAGGAATTCAGAGATGTTAAAATATCTGACCCACTCTCCATTAATTCCTTAGTTTATGGTTTTCTTATCTTCACAATCTGTGCAATTTCAAATCATAGAGCAATGAAAATGAGGGAAAAATGCTGATTATAATTTCTTAGTGAAGATTATTTTCCCAATGTATAGCCAATTCTGAAACAGTTAGCTAACTTTCTCAATTTGCCGGAAAGCAGAATGTTTCTAACCTACCCTCTCCTGGTGGTGTTTCCTCAAAGATCCCCACAACGTGAAAGGGTCTTAGTTGTAGACATACACACAGAACACGTACTCCCACACATGCCATGTGCTGCCATGCAGACTTGTCTCCTGTCCCTGCTACTTTAGTCTGTGGTCTTGGTATTAGCTAATGCCATCAAGGAAGCCTCAGAGCCTTTCTTTCTTACCTACTCAAATTTTTATATCTTGTTCCTTTGGTGACTAGAGGATTTCACTTATATTTAATTAAATGATGTTTGATATGGTTTATATTTCATTTTCAGGTGTTCTGTTGTGGGTGATTTTTATAGACATCTAATCTTCCTTATGGTCAAAAAGAAATAGCACAACAATTTCATGTTTCATAAATTTAGTTATGAAGACCAATTTCCAATTTTGAAAACATTATCAGATTAAAAGGAAGAAGAATTATTTGACAAAAATTTGAGAAAATGTCATCATTTATTTTTGTTTCAAATCTTATAACACTAGGGTATAATTTTTATATTACCCCATTTTGAGTGACCAATGTTAATTTTGTTATTAATTTCTCAAATATATTAAGGTTAAAGGAAAAATTTTCATAATTTCAAGACAGATAAGTTTTCAAAAGTGATATCTGATAAAAACCACAGCATTAAAAATGATTTTATAAAATACAAAGTGAAAAATAAAAGACAATTTAGAAGGTATTTTTAAAAACCAATGACAATGAAGTAATTTTACAGATTATATCTGAATTCTTCTCTGTTTATTTAGCTAGTTGAATAAAAGTAAACATGGTCACCCCTCCCAGATTAATTATTATTCACTTATATAAAACTTTTTGGTTAGTTTATTATATGTACCTAACTCAGTTCTAGAGACAGGATTTTGAGTAAAGAGGACAAATTCTCTTCCCTCATAGAGCTTTTGTATTCTAATGAGGGAAGCTGAAATTCAGCTGGTAAAAATATAAATAAAATTCATGTCATGATAAATGCTAGGAAGAAAATAATGGAGAAAATAATTGGGGAAGAGGCCAATATGTGACAACCTCTTTGGGGTGGTTCAATTTATAGATGAGATGATGTCAAAGAGCAAGTCGTTCTAAAATACAGCAGACGGGAGTGTTCTAAGTAGAAGATAAAGATGAGACTGCAGTTAGTACCGTGTGTATAAAAGTCATGAACGTTGATAGTGTGTTGGCATGTTGAAGTGGTGAAAACTGAGGTAAGAGAGGAAGGTACAAGTCAGACCACGTGTGGGTTATCAACTCTATTAACCAGCCAAACCTGGACAATTTGAAATGGAAACATGCATAAACCAAATCTGTCCTAGGTCTCCTGGGTCAAACTGCTACACCAACTAGAGACCACAGTGAAGAATTTGTATTTTATCCGAAGTATGATGCAAAACTTGCGGACTGATATGTGGGGATTCATTTCTGCAGGACCACTCTGTGGGCTCCATGTAGATAAAGGATGCTGCACGGAGAAAAGAGGAGACAGCAAGGAAGGATGCAGTGAGATCAGTAAAATGTCATCTGGCTGTCTAGGAAGAAGAAGATGACAATTCCAGCCAAGAAGGTCAAAATAGATTGTGTGCAGACTTACGTGTGTTAAGAATCTTTGGAAAGCACAAGGAGTAATATTATTTTAGCAAGGAAATAAATAATGTGTGCATATATTTTGTTTGTTCTCAATTATGGGCAATATTCATGAAACAATTATTTAAACTAGTCGTGAACTTGTTTGATGCAGATTATTTTATCTTTTTAAGTTACAAAACTATTTCATAAGATTAAAAGTCACCATGATAATACTAATTATGAATCTTAAATTATATGGCATCATTTTCCTTTTTTATTCTATTCATTCACAGGAAGAAGATTATGGGGATGTAGTGTCTGGAAATAACAACAACTGTGGAGTTACAAAACCACTTTTAAATTACATGTCTGCCATTTGCACAGTGTGTGGCTTTACACATTACCTAACCTTTCTGAGGCTCATTTACTGCTCTTGATCTCTAGCTATCTAATCTGCACTGTGGCTAATAGAATTTAAAGAGTAAACATTTAAACACACTGCCTTACTTTGCCACAGGGATGACAATGCAACATACTAGAAAAGGGTTGGCTTTTATAATGGGAAATGTTATTAAGGGAAAAGTCTTACAGTTCCAAGGCCATGGAATGTCCAAATCAAAGCACCATCAGAGATGCTTCCTCACCAAAGTCAGCTACTTTTGAGATAACTGATGTTCCGCCGTGTGAAGAAGGCAGCCGATCTCTGCCCAGGTCCTTACCTTCCCATCAGGGCTCACCGTCCTCAGGAACTCAGCTGTGGGAGATTAGGCATGGGGCTTCTCTCTCTCCCAGCCTCCTCTCACAGTCTTGGCTCGCTTTTGCTGTGGGGTAACAGGCACATGGCTCATGTATTCAGCCTTGAGCTGATCTGTACTTCCAGCCTCTTGGGGTCTTTTGGCTTCTAGCATCCTCAAGTCCTCTCTCACATGGTAGGGTCTAAAATGGCAGCTTCCCTTTTCTGTGTCTGTTTCTATATCTTCATTTATTTAAAGCTCCAGTAAGAGGGCGGAGACCCGACCTGAGTCATGCCTCACTGGCATAGTTGAATCAAAAGTGTCCCATACCCACAGGAATGGATTAGTTCCACAACATAACCTTTTTTCTTTTGGGGATTCACAATAAACTTTGAACTGTCACACATGCAATATAGAATCTGTCTCGTTCTATACTCTCCAGAAAATAATAACTATTTATCATCATCACTACTGTTACTATTATTAGAAAACTATTCACTGAGATCTGGATAATGATGTTTCTGTCAGCACCAGTTTTTGCAACATGGGTACTTCATTCATCCAGGTAACGTAATTTGGTTCTTATAAAATTATCAAGCAAATCACTCTCTGGAAGACTTCTGCATATAAGATTTAGCAATTCCAAATTCTAAATCAGCCTCATCTTTGCACAAGCAGATAACATTTTTGAATTGACCAAAGCTTATCGATGTGGAAATAATGTATTTATGGAACATATCTTAAAGCACACAGAAAACAGACCTTCCTAGATTCTGAATATATGAGGTAAATGGAACAGTCTTCTAGCATATATATATTTAATTTATTTCTCAAATTGAAGATGAAAATTGTCTTATAGTAGTGCTTCCTTTTTTGCACTTTAAAACTATCTTAAAGTAATTTTGAACATGTCACTTCCCCATCTGTCATAATAACAATATCATTTTGTCTCCAATACGGCTGAAAAGTTAACTTTAACCTTTATGTCTCAATTTGTATTATTTTAAGGAGTAAAAGAGAGTCGTATAAATGATAGATATGAAAAAATATCTTTTAGAAATTCTTTAAAAATATTAATTTTAAGATTTTGACAAAATCTCCTCTACTTGAAAGTTGAAAAATTATTTCAAAGTACAATCTCTCCTAACCAAGATGCTAACTTGCTAAAATACAAAATGTAGCACAATTCATTTGTAATTATATAATTAATTTAATGGCAAATTATATGACCTAGTTTCATGTATGCAATTAGCAGTTCTACTAAATTTCTTACTCTGAATTACTGAGAATATTTTGGTGCCCAGGAGAACCAGCAGGGTACTATCTATTTTAAGTATGCCTTAATAGCAGGTTATGACCAGCTTGAGGATATTTCCATTCATTTAGTAATTTATAATTTCTGAGAACAGTAAAGCTATATCTAATTAAAGTACCACATAAATCACATTTCATTTCCAACTTGTAAAAAAATACTAAAGAAGGAATAAAGACACAATTTTTACTGTTTTAAATGTTCCTAATTGGACTGAATTAGTGGAGAAGAAAAAAATTAAAAGATTTTCATATTTTTCCATAGATTAAAAAATTATCATTTTTATTTATTCTAAGAGAGAGGGGACATTTGGTCTTATGTTACAGTAGTGTGAAGGTTAACAGTAGAAATTCATACCTCTACTTTGGCTCATATATTAGGCTGAAATGTATATCTTATATGTTTAATAAAAGTAGGTAGCTGAGTTTTTAAATTTTGGTCTTGAATATTAAATATCATGAAAATATTCAAGACACCAGGACTAAAGGCACCGGACTAAAGTCACAGTATTTAAACAAAGGACTTAGACTTAGATTTGAATGAAATAAATCATACATCACAACTCTCTTGGTTAATCATAATTCTAATTTTAGTAGCATTTATTTAATAACAATAATGTGGTTTCAGGATTTTTTAAATTAGACCAACATCTTTTCTTTAATAAAACAAATGGATAAAAATGTTACTCTTCATGAGGTGGCATGAATGTCTGAAATTCTAGGAGGTTTTTATCTGACATTTTACTCCTAAAACCTTAATACATGAATAATTTTACCCAGAATGTAGCTGGTTTATATTAA
The DNA here is from genome assembly GCF_030445035.2 of Dasypus novemcinctus. Taxonomy (NCBI): domain Eukaryota; kingdom Metazoa; phylum Chordata; class Mammalia; order Cingulata; family Dasypodidae; genus Dasypus; species Dasypus novemcinctus. Next base: position 59,042,333 of record NC_080673.1, read on the forward strand.
AGACATTTTATAAATATTTAATTTATTGGTCATAAATGCTAAATGCAATGACATTTGGTTTACCTAAAGTGATTGTTTTTTTACTAGTTACTAAATATGTAACACTTATCATTAATAAATGAGATATGAATATGTTAATTCTGTGACCATTAAATATTATTGTATATCAGTAAAATTATATTGTTGCAGAAAATAATATTGCTTCACTTTAAACCTAAACAATGGTGTGTTTATATTTATCAGGACTAGCTAAGTAGATAGGTAATAATTCACTGAATGGTGAATTTGTTGTTATTCAATGGTTAATAATCATTTTAATACTTTTTGCTTGGAGGAAAATGTCCAATTTTAAAGGCAATTCTGATCATCAAAGTTAAATTATTAAATAGTTTTATTTTGCTCCTAGCAGAAATAAGCCTTCCGTTATCTACTTTGCTTTTTGAGACATAAAGCAGATTTCAAATACAGATGAATTTACCTTTACTTTTTCTTAACTGCTCTCAAATTTTACATTGTTTTCTTATTATTATGGATGCTTGATATTTTGTTGATCTCATGCATCTAACCCATACTCACAATAGCACTCTGATTTTGTGCAGGTGTGTGATATTAGAGGGAGGTTGTTTCAATTATCCAAAGCCATAGTAGGTGGATCCACTCGGTTGTACATACCCTGTAGCAGAGGACTACATACATTACTGTGCTTATTCATTCTGATGCTTAACAGAATCTCCCTCTTCAACACACCCGCATGACTCAATAAAGAATGATTAAATGTGATAGGCTGTGAGCAAATATTCCCATGCCTGATCTTTGAAATGGTTCCCTATGGTCAACCTTTGGCACTCCCTTAATTCCTACACTGTCTGGAGTTCTGTACTTCCAATCTATCATCCATCTTGCACACTGGGATAATTAACAAGTGTATTCATTTTTTGCTTAAAGTAGTCTGGATTATTGTATGTTTTATTTTATGAGTTATTTTGAAAAATACCTTGTTTGATGTACATTTTTCCATATTATCAGTCTTTACACCCAGTTTCAATTTTTTTCCTCTGCTGCTCTTTTTTCTCTTTGAAGTTTTCACCTAAGGAAAATGGATAGTCCTGATTCTGAAAATATTGTGGAAATATAAATCTATCATTTAGCAAATAAATTATAGGATTATTTTTTGAAATTTAATTATGCTAGTAACCACTATTCTGACTTTTATCCTCCTATATTAATTTTGTCTCTTGAACTTCATAAAATGGAATCATACAATGTGAACTTTTTTGTGTATGTCTTATTTTCCCATTGTTAGCCTTTAAGTTTCTTTCAGTGTTACATGTAGCAGTACTTGTTTTATTTTATTTGCCTTCTTATATTTGATTGTATGACTGCACTAAAATTATTTTCTTGATTCTACTGTTGAAGAATAATTCATTGTTTCCATTTTGAAAGTATTATGTATATAGCTGCTATGAACAGTATTGTACATGTTTATATTTGTCTTACAGTAAAATTTTCATTAATTTCCTTGAATATTTATCTATGCTTAAAACTACAGATGCATATTGGTAGAGTTGTAAAGTGAAGAATAAAGAAAGGAAATGTTAGCTAGTAATTTAAGAGTTTGCTGTTTTAGTTTCCTAGCTGCTAAAATAAATACCATGAATTCAGGGGCTTAAACCAAATTTATTGACTTGTAGATTCGAGGCTAGGTAAAATCCAAAATCAAGACATCATCAAAGTGATAGTTTCACCCAGAAATCTGTGGCATTTTGGGACTAGCTGCCAGAGCTCTTTGATCCTTGGCTTTGCTATCACTTGGCAGCACACACAACTGCATTTTATCTTTTCTCTTCCAGGTTCCTTTGACTTCCAGGTTCTGTGGCTCCCTATTGCTTTCTCTCTGTGTGTCTGAATTTCATTCAGTTATAGAACTCAGATCCACCCTGCTTCACTTAGACAATACTTGAACTGAAGTAACTGAATCAAAAGGTCCTATTTATCATGGGTTTACACTCACAGAAATGGATTAAGAGCATATTTCTATTGGGTTACATAGCTCCAACCCACCACACTTACCAAAGTGTTTTTTATCAATTTTTGCATTCACAGGATTGTATGTTTGGCACCCTTTGTCAAACTTGGTACTGCTACTCTTTTCAATTCTTCTAGTTGATATCACATTGTGTTTTTAATTTGCATATCACTGGCAAGTAATGATTTTTTTCATCTTTCTTCTATGTAACAGCAAAAGCAAGCCTGCTTCATCATTATTTTATCAAATTTGTGGATTGTATAACCAACTCCACATGCTGATTACTATAAGTTTGCTCTTGGTAATCTAAGCTAAATTTCTTTTCTCTCTCAAACACTTTTTTCTCAGAGAAAAAAAAATATGCCTTTTAAAAATATTCTGGGTGTTTAACTCAATTTTATTCTTAGTAGGTGTTCTTTTCATTCCTCCCTTTGCTGGGATACTAAGCATAATTCCTATGTTTCAATTATAATGAAGATTGAGCTAGAAGGCAAAATAAACTTAATAACCAATAAGGAAAAAACCATTACATGATGTTTCAAAATAGTATGCTACAATATCATTTCAAAATTTCTGAGTTCATTGTTGACCTAAATATCCATACAGAGAATGTATGGAAATGTCTGCAGGGATGCAGAAGTATCAGTTGAAGTATTAGCTTAATGAATAAGAAAAATTCATAAGTAGTGTGAATCTTTTAGCCACAAACTAGTTAATTGAAGAGAAAGTCAAGAATAAGGAGCTCTTTAGTGAACATACTGATGGCATTTTGTTATGGCTAGAGGTCCAGTTATTCAAATACTCATCTAGGTACTGCTACGAGGAGATTTTGCAAATTTGTTAATTTCCTGAATCAGTGTTCTTTAATTTTGTGAGATTATCCTGGGTGGGTTTGAGTTAGTCAGTTGAAAGTTCTTACGAGGAGGGCTGAAGCTTTATGAGTGAGAGAACAATTCCAACTGTAAACAATAAGTTTGGCTCAAGCTTCTGAAGTGAGAATTTGCACATGTTCTTCACTTCTTTTTTTTTTTAAAGATTTATTTATTTATTTAATTTCCCCCCCTCCCCTGGTTGTCTGTTCTTGGTGTCTATTTGCTGCGTCTTGTTTCTTTGTCCGCTTCTGTTGTCATCAGTGGCACGGGAAGTGTGGGCGGCGCCATTCCTGGGCAGGCTGCTCTTTCTTTTCACGCTGGGCGGCTTTCCTCACGGGCGCACTCCTTGCGCGTGGGGCTCCCCTACGTGGGGGACACCCTTGCGTGGCACGGCACTCCTTGCGCGCATCAGCACTGAGCATGGCCAGCTCCACACGGGTCAAGGAGGCCCGGGGCTTGAACCGCGGACCTCCCATGTGGTAGACGGACGCCCTAACTACTGGGCCAAAGTCCGTTTCCCTGTTCTTCACTTCTTGATGATTTTTCTACCTAAACCTTGACTGATGCCTTTGATGCATGAAGCCTTTGATGATACCTGTGTTGGCACATTATTTTATCTGAATGCTTGGTAATTTATCAGGATTGCTGTAAGTTTAAAAACAAGAGCTCCATAAATTATCTCATGTGCCATGTTCACATTTTCTAGTTTTTAGACATGCTACCAAGAATATCAACTTTAAATGGCATTGGTAAAGGAGAGAAAATGTTTCTTTATTGAAATACCTGCAGTTTTATTTTTCCAACTGTTGTCTGGGGCATCAGTAATACGAATAACCTAGACTCAAATGTTCATCAAACATATTGGCAGAAGATAACACATTTAAACTTTTTCACCTGATGGACGTAGAACAGAGAAGAACGTGTGAAGGAATATCAAATTAAGTGTACATATAATTAGAAACATCAACAACCAGGCTGGCTATATCATTACTTATTTAAGGATTTATTCCTTTCTAAAGAAACTGTTTAAAGTTCCCAGCTTCTCCAAAATGAAAAAAAAAATGTGATTCATATAAATTGTTTTTAAAAAATCCTTTGTTTTTATTAAGTTATATTATTAGTTATCTTTTCAAATTGATAAATGAGGAATTTATTATGATTCTTCAGATCAAACCAAATCTCTGAGGTCCTTACTATATGCCAAACTCTGTAATAAATTTTTTGGCAATTTCAAAATACATTTGTAATGCAAAGTGTAAGTTAAAGTAATTATTTTCTCTGTAAATAAGTTTCTATTACAATACTGTTTTTATTATTTAGATACATCATCACTTATCCACTCATGAATATCCTTTCTCAAGAGTATATTAAGTACCCAAATCTCGGCTTGTGAGCCTGTCTGCCTGAAATAAGAACTAGACCTAGAGCTGCAGGGTACCAAAGAGTTACCTCCTGAAAGCCTCCATGTTGCTCAGGTGTGGCCAGTCTCGAAGCCAAACTCAGCATGTAAATGCATTGACTTCCCACCAGGGTGGAACATGACTCCTGGGGATGAGCCTTCCTAGAGCCGAGGGATTACTACCAAGTACCAGCTCACGGTGATGTAACTAGAAAACAACCTTGAATAAAAGGGTCAACTCAGACCAGCAGAATATCTCAGCCTACATGTAATATCAGGAGTTAAAAATTCTTTTTGACCTTGAATAAAAGGGGGGAAATGTAAAGGACAAATGAGCTTATATGGCTATGAGTCTCCAAAAAAGAGCTGGAAGGTCATCAGAGGAGTTGCCGTTATGCACAACTCAGCAGAGTCCCAGAGACAGTTAAAGTAGATACAACCCCAGGTATTGATTCTTCTGAGGGCTACAGAGACCCACAGGTTCTATGATCATGGCAGATGTCAGTTGGCTCTACTTTGGAGTTTATGTTCCTGAGTATGATGGAGTTGGACTCAGATGTGATCTTTGTTCACAAACCTCTCCTTTTACTTTTACCAGACCTGTGGTTGGCACTGGGGTTTAGTGTATACTCAGGGAACCTGAATCTCTGGACCGCCCGTGATAGCCAGGCCCTGAGCCTCAACAGACTTGCAATTCCTACCCTCTGATTTATTAGACTTACCCCAGCTAGCTAACAGGGAGGTGAAGAAGCTCAACCACCACACCAGGGAGCCAAGAGTGACTATAGCTGCAAGCAGGAGAACTGCATCCATCATCCAAGTGGAATCTAAGCACCCTGTTGATACAGAGGTGGAGTGGACATAACCATCCCATGATCCACAGAATGGAGGAATAGAGTATGGATTAGAGTGGACTTACTGATATTCTATTCTGGAACTATTGTGATTAGTAATGGAAGTAAATGTAGCATTGATGCGGAGAAAGTGGCCATGGTAGCTGCTGAGGGTAGGGAGTAGGAAGAAGAAATGTGATGTGGGGGCATTTTCAGAACTTGGAGTTATTCTGGGTAGTACTGCAGGGACATTGCATGTCCTCCCATGACCCACTGGGTGGACTGGGGGAGAGAGTAAACTATAATGTGGACCATTGACCATATGCTTCAGCAGTGCTCAGAGATGTATTCACCAAGTGCAATGAATGTCCTATGATGATGGAGAAGGTTGTTGTTATGGAAAGAGTGCAGTGAGGAGGTTGGGGGGTGATATGGGGACCTCATATTTTTGGAATGTAACATTACAAAAATAAATAAAGGCCAAAAAAACCCAAGTACCATTGATAGTAAAAAAAAATATCAAATATTGAATTAAGGTCTGTATATATTAAATGATATCTATTTAATGTATCAGTATAACAGGTAATTTATCTGTATAACTTAAATTATTTCCTATTAATTCATCAAAGCTATGCATGTATAACCTTTATAATAAGAAATATAATAAATAAAATCTGAGTCACTATTGTTGATAAAGGCTACTTTATAAGCAAAAATTTATATTAGCTATAGCATATTAACATAAATTTAAATCACACTAAAAGTGCATAAACTTCTGCAATTAATCGAGTAATCTCAGTAAAAATACAGTTACTTTCAGAGCTTATAACTGCATTATTAAAATGAATATAATGTAATACTGGGCAAACTTTCAAAATAAATTTCAAAATTTCCTATGACATAATACCTAGGTAATTATCAGATGCCACAATGGACCTAAATGCTTAAGTTCATATCACATTGTAACTTTGAAAAAATTAAGTTAAGCTTAATAAAATTTGTTATTTTGAATATTTTAGCAAGAAACAAACCATACATGAATGGAAGCAAGATAAAAATGTATTTGAGCATGTGCCGAAATCATTGTTCACCTGATTTTCTTTCACTGCATAGAATTATTTATCCCAATGAAACTTACTTTGAATTTATGGTAACAAAGGAGTAAAGGGAAAGTTATCTGATTGATGTGATTTTAAGAAACTAGATGAATATGCCATACCCAAACATTACTCCTCACCCCTCACATAAAATTCCAACCTTTTTTTCATTTCAAAGATAGAAATAACAAACAACACAAATGGGCAGTTTTACACGCACATACAATAGAAAGGAAGACAGGGAAGGTCAGTGAAATAATTTTCTTCCATTTAACATTGTACCTCATAGTAGCTTCATAAGTGAGGAAGTTTGCATTTAGACAGTAAGTAGAAGATAATCAATAGGAAAAGGAACAAACAGGGTGAGTTAGACTAAAGGTAAAACAAACAAGTTTTGAAATACTGCACAACTTGAAGTTTACTGATAGGGAAATAAAGTTGTAACAAAGTAGACCAGAGTAACTCAGTATATTATATGTATTTCACCATTGTACTGAGGCCATGTCTGAGGTTCTGAGCAGGCTCAGATCTTAAAAGCTGACATATATCATTGGAGAGCAAATGTCAGGGGGAATGGCAAGAGTGAATTTTGTATGCTCATGGTGAGTCCAGCTGCCAAATAGTTTCCCACTAAAATAGATAAATGCTTCATTTTATATATTACTTTTAAATACTGATCTCCCTTCCTGGAGCAATATTAATTTAATTTATGAAAAATATTTTTTAAATCATCTACTTCTTTTGGTAAAGGTTAAACAGTTTCTTGTCAAATAAAAGCATGCTATTTCTTAAATAAAAGGGCATGTATGTTAATATAACTTGGATTTACTTGCACATATGTCTGAAGTTTTACTGGATGATTAGAGGAGATGACCTTTAAGTCCATCAAACTCTGAGGTCTTATGATTGTATGATTAAATAACTTTTTATATTTAGTATATAAAATAGGAAATGTGTTAAATCACCAACAATTCTAATTAAGTAGTACTTTTTTAATCATATAAATTTCTATGCCAAATACACAGTTATCAAAAGAATAAACAAGTCCTAAAGGCTTTATTTTGATTGTTAATGGGTGGCATGTTTGGGACTTTAGATACCAGGGTCAGAAGCTTGCAAGCTAATTGCAAGAATAGGTGAGAGACTCAAGACAGGCATTTTATTTTTCCACTTACTTTCCACTTATTAGCTCTGTTTCCTGGGGCAAGCCAGAACTGCAAGACCTCCTCTTCTTACAATGAAAGGATTCAGTGAGGATTAAAGAAAATATTTTACATGAAACCACTTCTCCAATTATAAAGTGCTATACAAATCTCAAATACTTTTTAATATTCATATTCTTGTTTTATATCAGTTACTGAGGAATACATGTAGATTAATTTTCCATATCACCTTCTAATATTTCCTAGTTTCTGTCTTTATAATACCACAAGGAAAAAAATGCCATTTCTAGAATAAAATGTGGTAAAAGACAGGAGAAATACCTGTCTTGTGTTTTTAGGCTTGACCGTATGTGAGTATACAAACTGCTGCACCTTCTACTTTGCACCTTGTGTCTCATTTGACCAGTTGCAATTTTGTGATTCAAACAAATTAAACAGAAATTTGCATAAATATGTTGCAGAGACAGAAACTCTGAAAAACAGAAATATGTATTTGGTGATTAGTAAATAGAAGTTAATGGATAAAATGAAGTAAAGGATCATTTGACTCACAATAATTAAAGCCTCTTCACTTTAACCAGTCTAAGATTCTCACCCCCGTCATTTTAATATCCTGTCCCTCTCTTGTTTTTTGATGTATACCAACCAGTACATGAATATCTCCCATGTAGCAGGGTTTAATGGCTAAATCCAAGATGTATATTTTCTATTTTGTACCTTTTCTATTGAATTTAATTATATTTATGACGTTTGGTCCATTTCTAATTATAATACATTAATAGACTATTCAAAATAATGAAAAGGAGTTGCTAAAAGTAGGGCTTAAAACAGAGAGAAAAACTTTCTTCAAGAAATTATCAACCTTTAATTTATATGGCACAGTGGTGTTTAATACATAGCACACACTGACTTATATTAAAATAGCTTGCCAAATTATTGGCAAAGTCCATAATATTTATAACTGATTACTGAATAGTCCACTGACAATACAATAGCTACTTGGTGATGAGTCATCTCAGGTAACAATATTTAAAAGTATATTTGCACATATTTTCATGGATGTATTAAATAATTTTCAAGCATGTATATGCAAATTACAAAAGAAAAATATTAATCATACAGATTTTTTTAAAAAAATCATTTTTTATACAAATTAATAAAGCATACAGTTTATCCAAAGTGTATAAACAATGGTGTTTGGTATAATCACACGCTGTGTGTTCATTACTTCAATAATAATAAGTCAAAAGTAGACAAACAAGCGATACAGGTATTTTTTAATCACAAAAATTCTAGAGCCTCACGGAACAATTGTATTGCATGAAATGCCATTTGGGAGATGCTGCGTTGGGTTAGGGACACAGTTGTTGTTATAAAAGTCTTAAGCTTTCTGAAACCCTGTACTTGAATTATAATTGATAGTCAAAAATACAGTTCTAAAGCTAGTAAGTAAATTATTTTTCCTAGCTGTCTTGTTGTCTTACACTTAATCACACTGAATACCAACAGTAATTTCTATCTAGGCACATGATCAGAGAGTTTATTATCAATGACTTAGAATTTTCAATTGCTACCTACACTCAGAGTAATATTAATGCTTGATTATTTTTTTTTGCGTTTTGCATTGTTCAAAGTAACATGCCTATAAATTCATCCATGACATTATACATCCCTTCCTTGCATTATCCATTCTCCTTAGCATTTATCTTTATCTAGCATGTTACATATTTGTTTGCCCCACTCCTCTACAGCGTGTGCTCCACGAGAGAGGGATTTGTTCAGTACTATGTCTACAGGTCCTAGAAGACTGCCTCACAATTTGTAGGTCTGTTGAATGAATGAATAAACTCATGAAAAGCATACTAATTCCCAGGAAATAATTATTTTATTTACATTTTATACCCGAGAGATATGTTTATTCTTCCTTAAACATCATTAGATAAATATTTCCTCCTGATACATAACAGAGTAATTCAGTGCTTTTATCCACCATGAATATTGTACAAATTTGGAGTTTTGACAAAGTTAGATGAAAATTTATTTCTGTTCCTGGTAAATTTAGACACCCTTTGAACTTTTTCACACATAATAAGCTCTTCAAGAAAAATTCATTAAATTCAGTTATTTTCTTAGTAGCATGAAATGCTTAAAGCTAGAGTTGGCTTCATTTCAACCAATTAGTTTTACTTTAATAACCCAGAAAATTAAGCAAATTTATTTTTCTCAAGGTTTATCATTAAAGCCAAGTTTATATGTTTGAGGGAATTACTGACTCTATTTAAGAGGAATTAGTTACTTAGGCATTTGGAATGCAAGAATTTGTATTTTTACAGCTATCACACTTCGAGATCATTACAAAATATTGGGATTTTGGTGATGAATTTCAATAAACACTAAATAGGACTTTGAATTAACATCTAAGTTTTATTTTCAATAAATGGGCTTAGTGAAATGTTTAAATTCCAATTTAATTTTTTATAAAAATGCATGAATTATGTTTCTGCCATTAGATTTTTCTCTAAACAAGTTAAACTCTTTAAGCTCTAATCTTCTAGTATCTTTTTACAGTGACTCATAAAGCAAAGCAATGACAACCTTGGATGGTTCTAATTAACAAGCTTAGATGGGGTTAAGAACTAATTCTAACAAGACTTTTAACTGAAATTCCCATCATACATTCTTTCTTTTATTTATCGAATATAGTGCCAGACACTGTATACCGATCGAGGATTCAAAAAATGGAATTTGTAATCTCAGGAGAAAATATAATAAGCAAATGCATATAACTTTTGTTATTGTCATGAGTAATGTGAAATAAATAGTGTGTATAGATACTAACTCAGGAAGGGTGATAGTTGAATAGAGATCGAATGGATAAGGCAGAGAAGGACATTCAAAAGTTATACAGACATTTTGGATGAGTGTTAGAGGGAGAAGGAACAGCAAGGTTAAATCTGTGCATACGGAATGTTTGTACAAAAAGAGTAAGAATTCTGTTATTTTCAGGGACAGGAACAAAAGATAACTGTACTTAACAGTGTGCTGTACACTCCAAATCAGAGAATGGTAAAGGTAAATTGGGAAACAGGGATTGAGATTAGAGCTTTTAAAACATGATGAGTGATGCCTAAATAAGATTTCCAAGTTCATCAATAAATCTCTTGATCTTGCTCTGACTTGGAACACTGCCATAATCAATGGAGCATATTGATATTTTTGCATGCATTAACTTGTAATTGTTTGTTATTGACTGGATATAGATAGGAAGATGTGCATATATATATGCACACACACACATATTCATCAAAATGATTTCAACTGGTTTACAAAATGACAGGAGTTTCCAAAAAGCTCAGAAATAGTGCCACAGAATAAGAACTGTTCACCACTTCACACTCTAATAGTACCTCTAGCTGTGGTTTTAGACATTCCACTGCCAGAGATTATAAGGGGCTGTGTTCTATCAGTTTTATATGGCAAACCACATGAACATGTTTATGTAAAATGTCAAAGATTCAGAAACAGGAGTTATCAACAGGGAAAACAGAATATGAGACAGTCCATCCCTTATTTTTCCCTTAGAATTAGCTTTGAAATTAGAGAGCATACTTGTGTCCTTTACAGTTGGGAGTTTTACTTGGGGTTTTGAAAAGGGCTTCTCATATGGAAATTCTTAAGATGAAAAATTCTCTGGGATATCTAGCACAAGCAGGGCAAATGGTAACCTTAAAGCACTAAGAGAGTACAAAAGAGGATCCCTCCATTCCTTGAGACTTCTTGAGAGACCCTGGGAGTCAGATGATGGACAAGAATGGCAGATGGACAGGCAACAGGGATGTGGTAGGTTGTGTGCTCCAGGGAAGCAGCAAAGGGAGATACAGCTGCCACTCTGGGGTCCTCAGAAACAGAAAGCCCAGGGGCATGGTATGCTTTGCAAGAACACCAACCATGCCACAGGTACACCGTGCACAGGCGTCTGAATACCATTGGGAATGGCTCTGAGTCAGACTGAAACTATAGGGTCTTGCCTTCAAACCCCTCACTGCTTAAAAAAGCAGCCGTAGTGGCTCTGCCTCCATCTTAAACTATCATAATTTGGGTAACTGCCAGCCCTCCTTTTACGTGCCTGCACTTTCACACCCTTTTATAAGGAGTATGGCAGGTGACAGATTGGAAGAGAGAACAAAACGCCCTTGAAAGAAAGCCCAGGTATATAATAACTGGGCAATTGCAATACTACACAGCAACTGGAATTTTAATACTCTGATTAGGTTTGGCAATCATTGATCTGGATTGAAGAAAAGGGACTTTTGTTTGTTTGATTGATTTTTTTACCCAGAATCAGATCTTGACTCAAAAAATAAGTGTAAGTAGTTTAGTTGAGAGATGAGAAGAGGTTAGTGGAGAAGTGAGAAGATTAAATTACAAATCCAGCTGACCCTGTGGGCCACTACAGTCCAGTCTGACTGGGGACAATCCTGGAGTCCATGCAGAACACTACATAACTTAAGAGTGAGCCCGACTAGGAATAAGAAAGGCAGGGATCAGTTCCACCCAAGTCTGGGTGATGGTGGTATGTTGTATTCATTCTACAGCACATCTAATTGTGCATGGATTAACATGTAGGCTCAGTTGGTAAGAAAAAGCCAAAAAACAATGTGATGCAGCTGTTATTTAGAAATCAGACTAGTGGTCACTGAAATATTTAGGGTGAGGGGTATTGTGTGGGGTAATTCAGGCATCTCGTACCAGAACTGGAATAGGGGAAGGTGTCCACACCAGGAAGGTTTTGTGCCAGTAAACAAATATGTGACTATGAAAATAAAATCATTTCAGGTATGCATATATTTTTTATTGGGTCCAAGTAAAGGTGGAGATTATGGAACCTATGACTTATTAGAAGTCAAATATGTAAGCACTTTATAGGACCAACTTGTTTTTCTCTAATCATTAGGACCTTATTATGTCTATTTAAAAGAAGAAAAACTGAGAAACAGGAAGTTAAATTTCAATACTCACATAACTAGTAAATTAAATTCAATGCTATCCTTGACACAATGTTACTCAATAACTGTAGAGTAAAATGATAAATAGAATGAATGACAAATGGAAGAAGGCATTATTTCAAAATGTAGATTTTTTAAATTAAAATACTTTCAATATATACTATACAATTTTGAAATGTTCTCATTTAACATGTGTAATATCATTAAATTTCCCTGGATTGAAGTGGGTTGGGATGTTGCATTTTAAGTATTTTTGTAACCAAATGTCATGCAGATTAGAATATCGTGTTCACAATAAGACTTCTCATTTAAGGGATTATATTTTAATACCTTAGAACGCTATCCTACGGGAGCATTCTCTTCCCAATGCCAAAACATTGCATCTCACTGAATACCTGCCCCAAAGAATACCGTTTATCTCTGGTTCCCGTGAAGTAGCAAAACTTCATATTCCAGGATATCTGTTTGTTATGCACCAAACATGAAAATAAGACAAAGAAAATCCAGTTTTTCTGTAAGGATAAGATCTGCTATTTCTAACCCTTGACGTTCTCAACTTGGATGCCTCTGTCTCTTCCAGATTTGCACACTGCCTCCCTCGATTTTTTTTTTTTACCATAAACATTTGCACCTTGAATACTAACTATATGTGTCTCTTGCTGCATTGTTTTTTTTTTCATAATGCCCACTTTATATTCATTCTTCATGGTGTCAGAGCATCAAATGCAAATATTCTCCTATATCCCTCAATATCTAAAACTCAGAAACCTGACCAAAAAAATGTGCTACAATAAAACATTTAAAACGATGCAATGCCAATAAGATATTGTGATAGATAAGATTTGTCAAGTACATACTGGGTGCAAGTGTGCATTTATACACAAATTTTTGGTATCATCTTCTAAAATTTCATAATTTTGACGTTACTATTAACCTTATGAAACATCAAAGGAATATCAAATCCTATTTCCTTTACATGAAATTATCACCAATAATCCTAGAGAAAATATTGAAATGATGGATTTATAATACAGAATTTGAACAGTAAGTTTCAGCTTTAGCATACAAATACTGTAACCCTATATTCTATTGGAAAAATAATGACACTCAAAATCTAATCATCAATAAACAGAAGAAGTGGAGAGAAGAGAATTATTTGTTAACCATCTCCCAGGCAATTACCATAGGCACATTTACTTGCTATTTCAGTTAGTGTTAGAACAATGCTATATATAATATAGGCATAATTACATCTGAATTACAGAGAAACTTCAAAACTTATGAAAGGTAAAATTTACAGAAGAATAAGAGTCATATAAAGTCCCCATTGTAAATCTGGATAGGAGAATACAATTGATAAGTATCTTCAAAATTCTTTGTTTAGTACGCTGATGATGCTTGCTAACACTAGAGGCCAATAGAGGAATTTTTCCCAATTACGAGCAATGAAGATTTGAGGATGACTGTTAGAAGACAAGAAGTAATATGCACAACTTCTGACACAATAAAGTTAGGAAAGAAAAAGCCAAGGAAATTCAGTCTATCTTAAAAGTGAGAGAGGAAAAAATGAGAAAAAAACAAAAAAACAAAAAACAAAGGGGAGGATGGAATGGATGAAGATAAGGAGGGGAAAATATCAAGTTTTACCATATAGAAAACATACAATTAGATGGCAGATAAAAAGAAAATATCTTAACCCATTATTAGTCAAAGTGATGCTTAGAATTAAAAACAAAAACAAACAAATCCTTATGCTCATTACAAGTGCCACACCTAAAAACAAAACGACAGAATGATAAATTAATGGTAACATAAATGGCTAAGGTTGAAAGGAAAAAAAATTAAAAACTTACATCAGAGTAGCATATTTTAAGATTTCTGAAAGTGAATTTATTTTTGTAGATTTAAAGAAATAAGGATACAGAAGCTATGGAAATAATTAACCAATATAATAAGCTTATTAATAACAAGCTTGACTACATATGTTCTGGTACTCAACAAACATAAAATACACATTTTTGCAAGCATTAAAAAGCATTAAAAAATTGCTAATTTCAATTAATAACAAAATAATAAATAATGAATTCCAAATTATTTTCTAATAATAATATAAAATTCAAATTTAAAGGAAAAATACTGCAAAACACATATATTTGCTCAGCACTTTTAAGGCCACTACTAAGTGCTAAGTATTAATTAATATTCCATAAATAATTGATGGCATTTGTACCTAAAAATTAGGGTGTGTGTGTCCTTGTCAATAATGGAGAGTTGAATAAATTGGGTCATGTTTGGGCTATAGTATATCTATCTATAAAATACTATAAGATGATGAAAAAGTTGTGGTAATAGATGGTGATGGTAGTGCAATATTGCAAATACAATTAATACCACTGATTTGTAAAATTGAAATTGGTTAAAATGGGAAATTTGGGGGTATATATATGCTTCTACAATAAAACATTTTAAGAAAACAATAATTGGTTAGACATAAACGAACTGATTTGGAAAGATCTTCAAAAGAAACATGGTAACAAAGCATGAGAGCAAATAATTAGAATACAGGGTCTTGTACATATGGTCATATATATATTTTTTGGTCACCTGTAGTAAATATAGTGATACTGGAGTGGAGAATGCACAGCTGCTGATGTTTGCCATAGGTTTTTTTTGGAGCAGGCAATGGAAAGGAGACCTCTGAAAAAGGGACTTTCACCTTTATCTGGATATATTTGCATATTGTTTGAACATCTTACACAGTTTTTCATAAGTTTTCAGTAGTTAAAAATACAAAACACACACATACACACACAACACCTAGTTGTATAATTTGCCAATTACTTTGTATTAAAGAGACTGTCAATATTAGATGCTACTAAATGAATGCCATCAAGTGTTTTTTTCAATATTACATAATTTACTTTGAAAAAAAAACAACTGCTTTGGTGGTAGTATAGTTTTCTATATTTATACTTTTGCTTCTTTATTCTATTTTTATTTCACATTCATAAGTAAAGCTCGTACTAGTACGCTGCTCACTACTTTGCTGCTGTAAAGATGATAGATATCTAAAACATATGAGCAAGGTAAAAAAGGAAATTCTCTTCAGGGAGAGTGGGTGAGGAAAAGAACTGAGACAAGTAAGACTTGGGAGTGAAGGATGGACAGTGTAATGAGCAGGACTGAAAAGAGACAGTGGAGAGGGGGACACATACTGAGGTGAAGAGCTGCAGGCCAAATAAGAACTTTCCATCCATTGAATGCTACTAGATGTAGAAAGGTTGGTAAACCTGAATCACTAAAGAATTCCACATGGTAGTTATCTTCTGCATATGTCATTATAATTTTGAAAACAGTGTAAATATATATCGATAGACCATAAAGCATTTTGGAATCAGAATTTTGGTACTGATTAGATGAATGACTAGATGTCCTCCACTTCTCCTCACCCAGGGTATTACCCTGTTTGATGAATTATTTAATATATAACATCATTTTTCCAGAATATAGATCCTCTACTGGGTGTTTCTTCACCATGGAGACACATATATTAGCTATGGCTTCGTAGAGGAAATACTCTTATGCCTTTTAATACACTCTGGTTTTCCAGTACCAGACTGTGGATTTCTTATTAAGATTCAGATCTTAGGAATTCATCTTAATGAATGGTTAACAAAATAAGCAAAGAATTTCAATTTGACCATCTGCAAAAGTTTTATAAAATTTTTATAAAGTGTTTCTACTTTTATATTTGTTTTCAAAAAGCTGTATATAAACATTTTTTCACTTTTAAAAATTTAGTTTCACATTTCACTCATATATATATATATATATATATATATATATGGGAAAAATACAGAAATTACTTGTAGAATCTTAAATTGTAAAAGAGATCATATATCTTCCCTTCAATAAGGTATTTCTTACCTAGTTTCATGGCAAGTATCTTTCCAAAATAATACATACTGGATCATTAAATATAATCAATATTTAAATTATGGCAATGAATAATGAATTTTTAAGTCCGAAATATTTTCTACCCTATGGACTTAGTTCTTATTGAGGACAGGCATAAGTAACTTTAAAATATTCCAGCAAGATATGAAGGAGCTGCAGATTAGGTCATTGTGGAATTATATTTCTCTTGCTTAACGATTGTAGAAAATTGCCTGGCAATCGAACAAAGGGAAAGAGGTGATGTGGTGAATGCAGGCTAATTAAACCAATAATTGCTTCTTGTTGTATACCCAGATAATGTGCCCCTAATAATTTTAAATGAAGTCTCAGAGCAGTCCTCTTGAATGAAATGCTGTAATGGCGAAAGCTCTTTGCTACATGTAATTCTCACTGTATTTAGAATGTAGGTTACTTTTCAGAGTTCCTTGCGTAGCTTGATTCACACAACTAAAAATATAATAATAGCATGATATGTTCACTTCAGATAATATTTTTGTATTGATGTTTTAATAATTATAATATTCATATCATGTGATACCTATCAATTTGGGAATTAATTGCTGAAACACTAGAAATGGCAAATACATGCCATTTTCTTGGGGAAATTTTAATTATTAAAATATGTTAATTTCCAAAATTCTATTGTGTTAACCACAACTTATTTTATATAATTGGCTATATGTGTTAATGCTAGTAGAACTATACTGTGACTTTTATTCCATAAATATCTCTTAACTTCACTTGATTTATCTGCAGGCATATTAATATAGTATTTGAACCTACATCATTCAATATTTTTTTTTGGTGTAGTGCACTAGTATCCTCAGGAAAATAAATATAAATGTGCACAATTCTTACCTATTAAATGTTTATATTTTGTGATAAGTCTTGTAGAGAGCTTATTCATGCATCTAAACTGATTTCTTACAATAATAAACTATTTCCCCATTTATATGGGGCCATTACTTTTTCCCTTTTCTTTCGTTTTGATGACAGAATTGGAGAGTGGCCGAGTTATATACTATATTCTTCAATTATCAGCTTTTCCAAATTTTAATATGGAGCACAAAACTTTATTTTAGTTGTATGATTAGGATTTTATGACTTTGATCACTTAATTATTTTCAACTCTCTTGCTATAGTGAACACTAAAATGCTGATTTTGGTATTCGTACTAACCAGGTTGCACTTACTTTGTCAGTGTTTATGGATAAAGTTCTCACATAAAATAAAGTGAACTGCTTTAAGAATATTATTATTTGCACATATCATTCTTCTAATCAAATATTTGATCCTTGATTTCTACTTCTTTCAGTACCATAGGCTTCTCAAACTAAGAAGTCTCCCATATTTGGGGATGGGATTTCAATTTTCTTAACAATCTGTATGCAATTATTTTGAAAAATGTTACACATTTTGATAAAAACATATTTAAATGCCATACGTGGCCCAGAATCCCTGGGTGCCCATATATGTTAACATTCCTTTATGGGTATTTCTAATGTATCCAAATTTTCCATCTTTCTTCTCTAAATAAACAATGGTGAAATCCACCTATATTCCATCATGACATGTAAACAACTTATACATTACATTCATTCCAATCAATTGAGAAGTTGTTCCAGAAAAGCATATAGAAGACAGGGCTCACATCCTCCTTGTTTAGTATAATGCTTGACAGAGCTTCATGAATATAAATACATAATAAATGGTGTGTGGCCATACTGTTTATGTTGATCTATAAATTTTATGAGTTTTTTTTTCAATTCTATGTTTTATTCTGCCATATACAGACAATTCAAAAAAGAACCATTTTTAAAGGTCAAAAGAATTCTAACCATAATAATTAATATACGTAATCTAAATTTTTAAAATAAAAGACTTATTTGATTGGAAACATCTAAAATATGGGGTTATATATGAATTACTGTGATCTAAAACTTTTGTGAAGATAAGCTTAATAATTAGGAAAAAAAAGAAAAGAAAAAGAAAGGACATAGACACCGAGGAAAAGACAGAAGAAGTTGCTTTGCCAATTTGCATACAGGGCAACACTTATTGCAGTGATGGAAAGCAAAACATCAAAAACAAAGCTTTTGCATTTTTTCATTTTTTGAAACCCCAATTTATTTTTACCTTAATTTTTCTAAATTAATATGTAATCTGTATCTACTTTTAAACTCATCACTATATTCCATTTTACTATTAATGGAACCTGGCAATACATTGGGCTTCATTTTTGAAGAAGTTCTGGATCACAGAGAGGTTCAACAATGGCAGGGAGGAATACTGGTGTGGGATGTTACTGACAGGGGACACATGGTTGGCAGGGAGTTCTTCAGGGCATATATCCAGGGTACAAAAAAATGTTTGGATATTTTCATATTGGTTACAATTAAAAACAACAACTGAGGGAGTGCTGAGTTCCTAGCCAGGGGAGCTCTAGCACAGTCCCTAAAGGAACAGCAACAATCCCCCAAGTGCAATGGCAAAGACCAAAAAAGAATGAAGGTCCAATAATGAATCCTTGATACTAATGACTATGCTTGTGAGCCTGCGCACCTGAAACAAGAACAAGTCCTAGAGCTGCAGGGTGCCTAAGAGTTACCTCCTGAGAGCCTCCATGTTGCTCAAATGTGTCCAGTTTTGAAGCCAAACTCAGCATGCAAATGTGTTGCCTTCCCCCCAGCATGGAATATGACTCCTGGGGGTGAGCCTCCCTGTCACCAAGGGATTACTACCAAGTACCAGCTGATGATGTAACTAGAAAATGACCTGAATAAAAGGGTCAACTCAGACAAGCAGAATATCTCAGTCTACATATAATACCAAGAGTTAAAAATGCTTTTTGACCTGAATAAAAGGGGGAAATAGAAAGGACAAATGAATTCATATGGCTAAGAGCCTCCAAAAAGAGCCAGGAGATTATCAGTGGGGTTTCCCTTATGCACACCTCAGCAGAGACCCAGAGATGGATAAAGTAGATAGAGCTCCAGGTATTGGTTCTTCTGAGGGCAACAGAGACCCACAGGTTCTATAGTCATGGCAGATGGAGTTCAGTGCCATGTCAGTTGACCCGACTTTGAAGTTTGTGTTTCTGTGTGATGGAGCTGGACTCAGATGTGATCTTTGTCCACAAGCCTCTCCTGTTACTTTTAGCGGATCTGTAGTTGGTGCTGGGGTTTAGTGTATGCCCAGGGGACCTGAATCTCTGGACCGTTTGATAGCCAGGCCCTGAGCCTCAACAGACTTGCAACTCCTACCCTCTGGTTTATTGGACTTAAGCCACTCAGGTAACATGGAGGTGAAGAAGGTTAACCACCAGATCCAGGAGCCAAGAGTGCTTACAACTGAAAGCGGGAGAATTGCATCCAGTATCCATGTGGAATCTAAGCCTCCTCTTGATATAGAGGTGGAGTGGAAACAACAATTCTAAGGTCCACAGGATGGATGAAGAGAGTATGGATTAGAGTGGACTTACTGATATTCTATTCATGAACTATTGTGATTAGTAATCAAAGAAAATGTGGCATTGGTGTGGAGAAAGTGGCCATGGTAGCTGCTGGGGGTAGGGAGTGGGAGGAAAAGATGTGATGTGGGGGCATTTTTGGGGGTTGGAGTTGTCCTGGGTGGTGCTGCGGAGACAGTTACAGGACATTGTATGTCCTCCCATGGCCCACTGGGTGGACTGTGGGAGAGTATGGGCTATGGTATGGACCATTGACCATATGGTGTAGCAGTGCTCAGAGATGTATCCACCAAGTGCAATGAATGTCTCAGGATGATAGAGGAGGTTGTTGTTATGGAGGGAGTGGGGTGAAGGGGGTGAGGGATATATGGGGACCTAATGTAACATTAAAAAATAAATAAAGCAAAAAAATGTAAAAAAATAAAACATGGGGTTAGAACAAAATTCATTTTAGGAGTATAAGAGATATTAGATGATTTAATAAAAACTTTGGTGTTTATATTACAATCACAAATAATTGGAGCGCTGTCTCTTTTAGAGGGTTTACAGTTGGCCTATTGTTGCAATTTCTTTTCATATGTATGGTCCGGCATCTCCTTAGCTGCTGCTGTAAAGATTATCATGCTGTCAACACATAAAAAAAAATTTCCCTATCACAATGAATAGGCCTGAATCACGCAGCATTCTCTTCTAGTTCATTCTGACCCAGTATTATCGAAAATGAGTGAGCAAAATAATTGTATTCTATCCTTTTGTTGTTGTTGTTTAACTGAAATTAGATCGTGGCTTCCAGAACCCTGTCCTTGCCCTCGTGCCCACCGCTTTGCAGTTCGGCTGCCTCAGCCTCTCGCCATCTCGCGGGAACTGACAGCAAGTGGGGATGGAATGGACCACCCCAGGATTCAGGACCAGTGTGCGGCAGAGCCCCTGGGCTTTGAGCGTGAGGCGTGGGTGCCGGTTCTTCCCTCCAGGTAAGGTTCCTGTGGGACCTGAAAGATGCATGGCCACTTTTCAGACCAGAGGGAAATAATGCAAATATCCCGCCCTGCAACCCCCAGCGCCCCAAGAAGTCTCTTGCCTCTTACTTCCAACACATTTATCCCCCAGCTCTAACTCTACCCTACTTTTAGATTTGTGGAACTAACCATTAAAATTCAAAGGACATATTGAATCTATTGAGTAAAAAATGTGTGCATATATATACACATATGCACACATACATAGATATTAATAAGTTATACATAAAGCCTGCATGGATGTTACTGCTTTTTTTTTTTTGATATTTGCATGTGTGTTTGTGCATGTGTTTATTTTTTCCTTATAAGATTGAAACTTGAAAAAACACATTGAGGGGGTGATAGAAAGTTAAAGTATGTTTATACTGTAAGTTATTTCACATTATTCTGTTTTCGTGAAGATACTGCATAAAGGTTTAGAGTTTCTATTTTATTATAATTTTTCTCTTTTTCTTTATGATAGAAAAATTTATATCATTATATCTCAACCGTGTTTATTGAGACCAATATTTCTAAGTGTGTTTTGGAAACACCCTCTGCTACTCACTTAAAGCAAACTTTTTATAAGGCAGAATAATTGCCTGCTGGAGAGGAAATCACAACTTTTATAAATACTTTCTAATTTCTTAGAAGTCAAGAGATGTTAAAAATTGTAATTTAATGTCATTCTAGTTTAGTTCTTACATTTTAAAGATGAGGATGATTGTAACTTTGTAAAGTATTTGTTTAACTATCACATAGACCTAACCTTAATTTCATGGCTCAATTACATGTGTCATAATTTTTACTCCTCCATGGAGATCCCAATTTTCCTGTTTTATGATAGTACTTCTCTGGTCTGTGGGTTACATCTAGATGCCTCACACTCAGCACAGGACTAAAACATAAGGATTGGAAAAACCCATTTCCTAATAGACACAATTCAGTCACAGAAAAGTAAGCCTGCACAGTCATTCCCCGCAAGGGAAATTCTGGCAAACTATTCTTAACAGAGCAATTATCCTGAAAATTCATGCAAAAGATGTTAGCAAATAGGTTATCATAAAGAAATCCAACTTTTTTAATGTGCAAAGCAATTTCAATCTTTGAAACTGACATATACACACTTCAAGTTATGAAATAAAATTTCAGAGAGAAAATACACTCAATATGCTTGAGTTGGCAGAAAGTTATACTGTGAAAGACAATTTGGCCATAAAGATTTTATTTCTATTTGTTCTATGCCTTTCTAAAAATCTCTGATATAAAACCATCTGTTTAAAACTTGTAAAAATAGTCTGCCAATGCATGTAATTCTAAGCATCATAAATTACCTGAACAATGAAAGGCTGAAGTGTTGTGCTGATATAGATGAATCTCAATGATGAATGAATACATCAAAAGACAAAGCCTGCCTATTGTGAGTGAATAATTGTATGCCGTTAGTTTTTTTTATATACAAATTACCGTATTCTCTCATTTCAATTTTAATTTATATAATACAATAATCATTTTGCTTATATCAGAATGCTTAACATTACTAAACTCAGAAGTTATCATTCCATTTACAACACAAACATCCACTATATGAAATATTAAGTTAATATTAGCAGAAATTAGAAGAACACTATACCTGAGGAAAAAAAATATTACCCAATACATTATTTGGTTAATTTTTTTTACATCAATAGACCAACTCATGGTAATGAATGGTATAAATAAAACAAATGACTCAAAATCGTAACTCATTATTTTAAAAAGGGAAATTTCAAATTGTATGTAAAAGTAGTGGAATCTTTTATTCTTTATATATATGTAAAATTCAAAGTGATTTCCAAAACTCAATTTAAAATAAGAAATGAATGAATATATATTTAGTAATTCACATACAATGATGTAAAATGCTTGACAGACTTAACCATAAAACAATAAGAACACAGTTATTACTAATTAGGGCTTTTGAGAAGTTCAAACATTTGTTATAAACTCTCATGATACAAGTTCTTCCATATTATTTCAGAAGAATAAACACCATTTCCTGGGTAATAACTGTCATTATTTACTGAGAAGCAATTTAACTTGTTGGTTTCTTATTTATCTACTGAATTGAATTCTGGCTCTTCCAACTTTCAGTTCAGTGCTTTTGTGCTAATCATTCAGGTTCTCAAATCTCAATTGGTAAAATATAGATTCAAAATTATATCCTCGCAAGACTGTTGGGTGAATTAAAATAATAGTTTTGCTTACTGTCACTTTATGTCGAAATATATTTTAAACAGTTAATTTTTTTTCTAGTGGCATGATATCAGAGTGTCTCCTGGTTTTGAAAAACTTCCCCCATCTCAATATTTCAACATACATTCCTTAATCTCTGTGGAAGCAGCATGCATTTGTAATTCTTTCAAGCATACTGAAGCACAAAACTTGACAGTGCATGTTACCACCTATAAGGTGTGAAAAATAAATGTTAATTCTACTTAGCACATAGCAAAATAAATGTAGTTTTCATTGCATCAGAAATTAAAATACCAATTATAACATAAGTTACCTTTGTAAAGACAAAGAACATTCACTTGTGTAATTGAAAACAAAGTAACAACCCAAAATTCTTTATTTACAAGAGAAATACCTGTGATAAAAAAATGTCAAAAATAACAGTGATTGAAAATAAGCGGTCAAGAATATCATAGAAATTATTTTAGGAAGCTGTGTGATTTTTACAAATACCATTGCTCAAATCCCTTGTGGAGATTTTTTTAAAAATACAATGAAATAGAAGAGAAATTACAAACTCAGAAAAAATAAATATAAATAGGAAGATAAATCATTCATGCAATCATTCTAAATAACTAATATCTTATCCTTACAACACTGGACTGACCACCTGTGGGTATTTTTTTGTTTTTGTTTTTTCATTTAAAAATTTTTACTGGTGTATATCATTCATAATGAAGTTGTATATATAGATATAATTTCTTTTTCAGGTACCAGGGGTCAGGGATCGAACCTAGAACCTCATACAAGGGAAGATGGCACTCAACCACTGAACTACATAGACTTCCCTGAGTTGGTTTTTTCGTTTGTTTTGCTTGTTTTTTTTTTTTTGTTGTTGTTTTTGAGGAGGCACCAGGAACTTAACACAGGACCTCCCATGTGGGAAGCAGGAACTCAACTGCTTGAACCACATCCAATCCCTGCTTTTTATTTTTCTTTTTGCTTGTTGTCTGCTCATTGCTTTTGATCTTGTCTGCTTGTTATTTGCTCATTGTTGTTTTTTACTGGATGTCTGCTCCTTGTTTGTTTATCTTCTTAAAAAGAAGGCACTGGGGACTGAACCCTAGACCTTCCACATGGGAGGCAGGTGCTCAAGTACTTTAGCCACATCTGATCCCTCAAAATATACTTTTATTCAGGCTTTAACAAGTATGGATGTTTATTATTTGGAATTACTGCATTAGCAAATAAACCATTGTTTCAGATTTGTATAATCTCTAATTAATCTGAATTCATAGATATAGGATTTGCCTACAAAATAATCATTTATAGAGCATTATCATTATTGCAGTAATAATAATAATAATAATAGTAAACAAAAACTAAAACTAAAAATCAAAACTCACCACCTCTCAATCTCTCTTTGCTTCCCCTGCCATACATAGCTGCTATTCCATTTCCTTCTCTCTAGTATATTTGTCTTCATATTTTGTAAAAACAATCTTATATATGCAATTTCCCCCATATTTGTGTTTTACTATCTTATTCAGTCCCATGTTACATTTTTAGCTTTTCTTCTAGTAATGTAAATGTCTTTAGACTTTCCCTCTCAACCACTCTCATACCCATATAATAGCTCTACTAGTCAAAAACACCATGATGTTCTCTCACCATTTATATTCATTTCCAAAGATTTACAAACAACCTTTTAAACCAGTTCTGCACAGAATAACCATCAGCTTTCATTCTTTATCCTAATTCTATTTTCTGTTTATCCATATTCTAAATATTAATTCCATGAGTTTGCATACTATATTTAGTTCACAATAGCACGATCATACAGTATTTGTCCTTTTGTGTCTGGCTTACTTCATGCAGCATAATGTCCTCTGGATTCATCCATGTTGTCATATGCTTCACAACTTCATTTCTTCTTACCAGTGAATAACATTCCATCTTCTGTATATATCAAAATGTGTTTATCCTTTCATCAGTTGACGGACTCTTGTGTTGTTTCCAATTTTTTGCAATCATGAATAATGCTACAATTAACGTTGGTCTGCAGAAGTCTATTTGTGCCACTGCTCTCAGTTCCTCTAGGTATATACCTAGTAATTGTATTGCCATGGCAAGCTATTTTTAACTTCTTTAAAAATGCCAAACAGTCCACCAAGGTGGCTGTAACATTCTAACATTACAACCAACATTTAATAAGTGTTCCTATCTCTCCACAACCTCTCCAATATTTACCGTTTTCCAGCTTTTAAATAGAGATGAGTCTAATAGTTGTGAAATGACATCTCGTTGTAGTTTTTAACTTTATTTTTGTTTGTTTTTAAAAAAATTAATTTTATTGATGTATATTGATAAAGCATATAATTTATTCAAAGTGAACAATCAGTGGTATTTGGTATAATCACATAGTTGTGTGTTCATCACTTTAATCATTATTAAAGCATTTTCATTACTTCAATAATAATAATAATAAACAAAAACCAGACAAACAAGAAAATTCCTCACCTCTCAATCTCTCTGTTTTCCCTATTGTGCATAGCTGCCTTTTCCAGCTATTGATGAGTAATTATTTATTTGTTTATTAAGTTTTATTGAGATTTATTCACATACTGTATTAATTATCCAAATAGTATAATCAGTGGCTTTTTTTAAGCTGATAAAAGTCCTTTATTTTAAAATTATGAAATAAATAGAAAAATAGATAGAAAGAAACTACAAATTTTAAAGGAAGTGCAAGGCCGGGTTAGATTTAACATAACCAATTATGCAAAACAGATAGCATAGAAACAAATCTTTATAATTTGTTTATATTTGAATAATAATTCAAATATAATAGAAATTATTATACTTGTAATTTTATACTGCAGCTCTAACTATTGGACCTAATAATATCTAAGAATAACATAAATTATTGGTTTGGCTATTTAATTTCCATTTAGACCATAATTCTTTCTAGATAATCAAATTCCTACTTGGGAGTTCTTCATATTTTATTGGAATGAATTATAGCAGGTAACAATTTGCTGAATCATAATTTTGTGAGTTAGGAAAACTCAAAATCTTGTTCAGTGGTAGTCCTGCTAAATCATTATTGATCCACATAGATTATTTTAAGTAAAGAGTATGAATAAGAAAGGGTTAAAGAAAAATGAAGTATCCAAAAATATATCTCTTCTACAATCATCCTCAATTAAAAGCAAGTATTTATTTTGTGTGAAAAGAAATTACAGAATACTGATCACAGGAACAAATTACCAGTTACACTGAGTAATTATTGTTCAAGTACTAAATTTTACATTTATCTTGTCCACACAGGCTCTTTTTTGGTTACTAACTGCATGGAATAACTTTTTCCAACCTTTCACTTTTAACCTGATTGTGTCCTTTCATCTGAGTTAGGGCTCTTGTAGACAACATACAGACAAGTCATAGTTTTTATCCATTCTATCAGTCTATGTCTTTTGAATAGAGAGTTCAATCCATTAACATTCAGTATTATTACTCTAAAGAGATTACTTCCTTCATCCATTTCGTCCTTTGGCTGTCTGTTGTACTGTCATTCTATTGTCTGTCTTCTTATCCTTTAGCTTACCCTTTCTAGTAATCTTCATGTCAAAACTCTTTTTCAAAGCTTTCACCCTTCTTTTTTTCCTTTCAGGCTGAAGCACCTCCTTTAAGTTTCTCTTGCAAAAGTGGTCTTTCAGTACCATACTCTATCAGTGTTTGTCTGTGAAGACTCTGAACGCACCCTCATTTTTGAAGGACAGCTTTGCTGGATACAGAGTTCTTGGCTGTTGATTTTTCTCTTTCAGTACTTTAAATTGATTGTACCACTTTCTTCTCTCCTGCATGGTTTCTGATGAGAGGACAGCACTTAATCTTATTGAATTTCCATAGTCTGTGATAATTTACCTTTCTATTGCTACTTTCAGAATCCTCTCTTTATCTCTGATATTTGCTATTCTGAATAATAGATGTGTTGGGGCAAGACTATTCGCATTTATTCTGTTTGGGGTGTGTTGTCTTTCTTGGATATTGCTATTTATGTACTTCAATAGGGTTGGGAAGTTTTCAGTAATCATTTTCTCAAATATTCTTTCTGATTCTTTTCCATTCTCTTCTCCTGGGATGCATGTAGTGCAAATTTTTTGTGTTTTGTGTTTTTTTGTTTGTTTTTTTTTTTCTCACAGCTCTTCTTTGATACTTGGTTCAACTTATTCTAACTCTTTAAAATTGCTCAGCTTAGGTTATCAAAGTTAGGCCAAGGACTTAATAATGTGGCCCAGCTTTTCTCCCAGGGGTTAAGATACTAAGTGAACCAAAAAGTTTTTGTCCATGCAATTTCCCGTCCAGCCAGCAGATGGCAGTTGTCAGTGCCCTTTCCACAGAGGTGTTTCATTCTCAGTTTTCCTGTTTTTCTGTGTTGAATCTCTAAAGTGGGAGATTCAAAGAAGGCTCTGCTGGCCTAATTCACAAAGGAAAGTCCCCTGACTTCACTTCCTGTTTGTCTTGAAACAGCTGACAGGAAAGAAGATGCCTGTTTCCCTTTCAGTCAGTTGAAGGGAGCCAGGGGTTTTACCCTGGCTTACTATCTTGGGGGTGAGGAGGGGAACCCCTCCCAGCCTCCATGGTTGACTTGGAAACTCATGTTTGTTCTTTCAGGTTCTTTGTCTCTCTGTCCCTAACCCTCCTGGAAGATGTGTACACTATTCTGGTCTTCTGACCCCCAAAGTATTTCCCTCAGGCAGCTTTTGGCTCTTTCTCCATTGTTTTTGTGAGATCATTGAGTATTGTTAGTCCAATGCCATCTTCCCACAATCCTCGTGAAACTTTCTTTTGATCACAAATTAAGAAAACAGTGAGACGCATAGATATTGTGATAATTTGTAAACTTTCCAAGAAAATGATTCTTATGCAATGTGACTCTGCATTTCTCTTCATTCTCTTATTCTTCATTTAAAACCTGTCATTAAGACCCAGGAGATATGCCATCTAGATATTTCCCTATTACCTCCATCCCCATTTCTATACCCTATTTCAGGTCAACATCATCTAGATAAGTGGTCTTAAAACACATCAGAGAATGCTATTAGTATTTCCTCTTCTATCCCAGATGTTTTATCTACAATAATGTACTATATCAATTCAAAATAAATATCTAAAAATTAGCATATTAGAAATAAACTCTGTTCTTCCTTTGGTTCTAATCATCTTTTCACCCAATTCCTTGTCACTAAGTGGAATTCTATCCTTCCATTTGTTCAGATAAAAAATCTTGGAGTCTCATTGATTACTCACTTCTTTTTAACCAAAATCAATTTTGGGAGCAAATTCTCTTAGCTCTTTTACATATATCTAAAACTCTAATATTTACCACTCTCATCCTGCTAAGCTATATTCTCTGTATCTGGATTAGTGTATTACTTCTTTATAGGGACCTACTTTCTATTCTCAAAAGACCATACAAGAGTGTTCTTTTTAAAATATAAGTCAGCATCATATTGCAACTCTTCCTAAATCCATGCAATGAAACCATTCTTGTAACAGTGAAAATCAAAATCCACTCACTCTAACCAAACAGTGTGTTCTTTACTGTTCCCTGGACTTTTCAAGATGTTTCACTCTATAAGGGCTTATGTTCCAACTTTGCCTTTTGTTTGGAAAGCTTTTCACACATATATTATATGACTAACAGCTTCACCTTTTTTAAGCCTTTGCCAGATATCACATACACAGTGAATTTCCTAAAAACCCTATTTATAGGATGATGACCCAACTGACCTCCACTAGCTTTTCCTACTTAATCTGTCTATGCATTATTTTTCCCATAGTACTTATTACCCTTAATTATAGTAGATAGTTTAATTATTATTATATTGATTGTTTATCATTTTTCTACCTCTATAATATGAGCACCACAAACACTTTGGCTGTTGTTTTGTTCACTGATATATCTCTGATGTTGTGAAGGACGCCATGTCCAAAACAAGCACTCAACACATGAGTAAATATGTATACTTACATTAAAATATTAAATAATAATTAATTATTAATAATTTTTAAAATAGAAATTGATGTATTTATAGGAAACACCTTAAGTAAAATTGAAAACTCCACAGTGTGTGGAGGTTCACAGTAATGTAATTTGGTCTTAGAGTACTCTTCAAATTGAGCTAGTCACATTATGTCAAATCTTATTTAATGCTGAAAATATTAATCCTAGTATCCTATAACACACCAAATTTACCCCTGGAGTGGGTTTCGATAATACTAAAGGTTCCTAACTAACATGCCCAATCAAAACAGAACAAAGAATAAATTTGTATGATATCCCTTTTCCCAGTAGTTTGGGGAAGAGAAAGGTGGTTTGGGTATGAGAAGGTTATCCCACTCAGGCATTTCCTCCATTTCAATAATACATCTAGTAGGGGTTAAAAATAAATGAATAGGTAAGTGACTTCTAAAACTATACAAAACCATAACCTCACTTGTAATTCTATACTTTCACATCACACCTCCTTAGTTGAGTTATATTGTCTTTTAAAATTTAGTTGGAGCTTTCCATGCACAATACCTTGTGCATCAGTGCCCAGTAATCTCAGTACAATTTTTTCACTACTCTCAAGTCCATGTTACCCATATCAAAGCAAACTGTCTGCTTTCCCTTGCTAGGAGATGTGCCAAGACACCCTCACCCAAATAGACTTTGGTGAGGGAACTAATGCTTTATGTCCTGATATTTGTAAGCTCCTACCCCAAATAAATACCCTTTATAAAAACCAACCAATTTCTGGTATTTTTTTGTCAGTACCCCTTTGGCTGACTAATACACCAGGTAAAATTCAAGTCTTTCAGGTATTATGATTTATCTAATGAATGACTGACTGCAATAATTGTCCATTGTTCTAGCCCTCTCTTTCTGTTTTATTTGCTGACTGAAAGCTAGGGACTTCTTAGTCAATCCTCTTGTATCAGTGGAATAAAGCATGTTTTAAAATATAAAATAAACATATGCACAGGGAAATTATCGTATTTATTACATAAAATATTATTGCCTGAAAATCAAGTGGAAATTCAAATCACTGTAAATTTTTTTCAAAAGAAAAATTGGGTTAGTTATAATCCACATGGTCAGACATAATTTTTCATGGTTTAATTTGTATTATGTTTGTATACTTAATTCACTTCTAATTTGGAGTTACATAAACTCACAAAAAACTCATAAATTCCGTCCAATAACTGAGGCAAGTAAATAAGACAGAAATAATAATTGCAAAATGGTGATGAGTAAAAGAGTGGTTTTCTAAGTGATGCAAAAACAAAAATGAACATCACTTCCATTAGACTCAGATCAATAATTTGTTTTCAGTGATGTATTGCTAAGATTTGTTCATTCCTGACCCTTTATTCTATTTTTCCCACAATGAAAAAATAATAGTTGGGGGATACATAACTATCTGTAAGTCCTATATTAGTATCATATTATTTCTTCTATAACTACTTCACAGTTTAGTAAAATAGATTGTAAATTAAATTTACCAAGGTAAGAGAGTTTTGGGTTTAACTTTCAGTACCATTCCTTAAAGTATGACACCTTGATCTACTTAATCTCTCTAAAATTCAGGATCAAGATCTTAACAATGAGGAAAATGATAGCCTTACTCATGTATTAAAATGATAAAATGAAGTATCAATCTGTAATGCTTAGCATTTGGAGATTGCTCAATAAATTTTAGTCCTTCAACATTCTTTTATCTGCTTCCTCTTTGTATATGTTAGTTCACTTGAAGTAAGATTTGACTCTCCTCTTTTGTGACAACTTCTTTATTTTTTTTTCCTTCCTTTTAGTTTATGTTTTCTTTGTTTTATTTTTTTAGCAAACTTTTTGTTTACCTTTGTGAAGGAGAGATATGAATTATGTTAGGTTGTTAAATAAAGTTTGAGATTTATGTGTCTAGTAGCTAGGATTGTGGTTGGGGAAAATTGCAGAATTTTTCCTGAAGATGATTAGCATTGAAATGTAACAGATATGTAAAGATATTGTTTTGCAATTAGAATGAGGACATGCTATTAGAATGTGTATTAATAAAATGTTTGTGCATCCTCAATGTCTCATTCTTTCATTATTCAAAGAAGTTATGGAAATAAAAATGTTAAATTAACAAGCCACAGCATTAGAGATCTAATGTGGATAGCATTTAAGTCTTTAAATTACAATATTCCTCCTTGTTTCTATACAAACAACAGTATTAACCTGGAAAAAAAAAATGTTTAGCTTTTCATAAGTTAGGTTCTTAGACCTGAAAATTATTTTAAGTTGTTTCTCATAATCATCAAGATGTTACTTTAATCTTTTTCCTCTGCAGAATGAAATTTTGTTTGCTATTGTTTATTTCAAATTTGGAACATATGAGGACTGTCTAGGGAAATAAAGAAAGAAGATGAAAGATACGACAGAGCCAAACATCCATAAGCATGTACTATGGGTTTGTTACCTTATATATAGTTTCTCTGAAAAGTAGTATGATTCTTATACCAGTTTTAATATGAAGAATGGATGTTTCAAAGAACATAAGTGTCTTCCTCAAAACTGCATATGAAAAATGGCAGAATGGATGTAGAGAACAGTACCAGATGATTGCCTGGTTTTGATTAATTCTAGTCCAGTCTTCTTTCTATAGCAGGTAGCACCTTGGCCTTGAGATATAGGAAGAAGAAAGAAGTGTTTTTGTCAATGAAGAGAAAAGTAAAACTCTGAATAGGACACTATCATGGTTAAATTTAATTTGTACCTATAGAGAAAGGAAAGAAATGCTCTTTAGTCATGACTCTATGGATGAAAGAAAGAAAGAGGCTAATGGAATTAAAATTTCCAAATTTTTCTTCAGCTAATCATTATGATAACAATTGTTTTAGTCCAAAGACTAGGAATAAGAATGTACTTTTAATTTTCAACAATATTACTTTTATGTTGCTGTATTAGTCAGCCAAAGGGGTGCAGAGGCAAAGTACCAGAACTCTATTGGCTTTTATATAGGGTATTTTGGGGGAATAGAAGCTTACAGTTACAGGCCCCTAAAGAGTCCAACTCAAGGTACCATAGAAGGTAATTTTTCACCCAAAGTCCTTTGCCACATGTTGACACAAGATGTTGGGTGATGTCTGTGAGGGTTCAGCCTTCCTCCTACCTCTTAAAGATCAGTGGTCCCAGTTTCTTCTGTTCTCAGCTGTAACCTGGCCTAAGGCTTGTCACTCTCCCTGGGGCTTGTTTCTTTCTGAACTCAGCTACTCTGATCTCTCCACAAGGTCGGTTGTATACTATCAGACTCATCTCTCTTCCTGGGGCCTTGTCTATAAAGCACTTTCTCTTCCTGGGTATCTGCTTTTGTGTGTATACTTTCTTCTGACAGTCTGTTTTATCAGCCCAAGGTGTGTGGGGCTCTACACTACATTGAAATCTAATGATGTAGTTCGATAAAAGCCCTAATCTAAACATAATTTAGTCAGATGGCTCAGCTGAGTCTAATACAATCCAATACGCCCAGAGGAACAGTCTAGTTTACAAACACAATTCAATATCTATTTTTGGAATTCATAAACAATATCTAACTGCCACAGTTGCCAAGCTAAATTTTCAAATATTTGCACTCATTTCATTTGATTTCTCAGAAGCATTTTTCATTTTATATGTTTCATATATTTTATATATTTTAACACTGAGAACTTGGTTTCTGTGATATCACACTTGCATGCTTTCCTTTTGAACTCATATTCATATCTTACACCTCATGGCCATGTCTTACAAACTTTTATTCTCTCTTACCTTTAAATATTGGTGCTCTATGACTTAATCTTTGACCTTTTTTTTTTTCCAATCTCTTTTCCCTTTGTTCTCTTCTAGTCTTTAACTACCACCTGTTTGTTGAGTACTCTCCCATGGGCCTCTCCCATTAACTCCATTATCTCATATTCAACTTTCTGATCAGTATTTCAACTTGGGTATATAATACATATCACAAACTTAATAGATCCAAATAATAACTTTTAATTCATGACTTGTTTTTGCATTTTCCTACTACATGAGCAAGTTCTTTTGACCTTATATATCTTAAATGTAGTCAAGCCCCACTATTCCACTTTTGATATTTATTATAAAACTATCTTATTGTGTTTTTACTTGGGTTGCTAAAGTTACTTTTTACCTAGTCTTTTTGTTTTCTTCCTACTTCTCAATGCCTCCACTTTCATTTTATCACAAATCAAGCTAAGTGCTTTAAAAGAAAACTAAAACAGATCAAATCACTACATGTCTCAAAGCCATCCAAAAGTAAACTCTCCCATTCATAGCAAATACTTGGTTCTGGTTGTGACCTATACATTGCTACATGATCTGATCCTTAACCATATCTTTGACTGCATTATCTGTTCTTATAGCCACTTGCTCTAAGCACTTTGCCTTTCTTGTTCTTTGAATGTGACAAATTTGTCTCTGCCTCAGTGACTTTACATTGGCTGTCCTCATAATCTGAAATGTTCTACTTTCATATCTTCATGTGACTCAATTTATTTAATTCAGTCAGCTTTTCATCTATCATGATGAGTTCCTACTTTCTATTTCTATCTAAAACTACTCAAAACTGCATTGTATGTCCATACTATCTTTTGTTTCTTCACAGTTATATTGACATCTGAAATTATTATTATATCTTACTTTATTCACTTATTTTTTGTATCTCAACATATTTTAAACACCATCAAAGAAGGGACTTTTCCTGTCTTGCATGCCACTTTACTCAGAATTATCAGAATAGGGATAAGTTGTAGGTGCTCTTAAAAATGAATGATTGATTGTTGCTGGGGGGCGGAGAGGTGGGGTGGGGGTGGTGGGGTTGAATGGGACCTCATATATATATATTTTTAATGTAATATTATTACAAAGTCAATAAAAAAATGAAAAAAGTAAAAAAAAAAAGAATGATTGAATTAATAAATTCTTTAGCTCAAAATACATAAATAAATGATATAGCTTTAATAAGCTGGACCAGGCCCAAAACAGGGTGATTTAGGTCAGTTATTCCTCATTATGCGAGAGATGCTAATTTGATAATGATAGGTATTCGGGATATAAAAATATGGTCAATATTATAATAAAATAAATATTTTAGAAAATTTGTCCCAAAATAATATTTTATTCCTACAGTCTCTAAATCAATAGCTACAAGGAACAAAGTAGGCATTTTCTGAAGACTACTAAAAAAGTATTGACCTTTATCCTGTTACTTCACTTTGAAGAGGGCCCACATTCCTTTTGTATAACCCTGATATATATTATATGTTACTTTTAGAAACTTTGCCAAAACTCCAGGATGATTCCCTTTTCTTTGTTATGCCCTTTTTTACAAATGTGTTGTTATATTAAGCATGATGTAGATATTCATAACAAGAAGAAAGAAATATCGTCAAATATGCTATTTTACCACAGATTCTATTTGGAAAACTCTTTTTTATATTTTCACTATATATACTATTAAATAATAATCAAATATTATATAAGCCATTTTAGTTTTATTTCAAAAGTCTGAGTAATGGAGAACTCTGTCCCCACATCTGGAGTTGCACAGGAGGAAAAAAATTGTGTTTACTACAGCAATACTATTTGAATGTGGTTTAATAAATCCAACCAAAGTAGAGATGTATCATGAAACATTCCTTAATAAATTAGATGATAAAACTTTATGATATTTCATAGATTTTTTTTTTTTCCCTTTTGGGCACAAGTGGTCAACTTTGAATTTTCCCCAATTGAGAAATTATGAAAAAAACAAGTATGTTTGTTTTATCCCCCAGAGAATAAAGCATGCATTTTTATAGCACATTATCTGCTTCCATTTTCTTCCCTTATGGTAATTTACATAAATCATCTCACAATAGAAGTGTCAGTATCTTTCTGTGGCATGATCTAGAAATACTGTTACAACCTATCATGAATGAGTTTTCCCAGGAGAAGGAAGGCACTGATATGGGCAAAGTGGAAAAGCCTTGGATTTAAGGAGGATTAGTTGATCAATAATAGTACAGTCCTTGGCACCATTGAATGACTGAGCATTCTTATGTGGTTTCCAGGGAATTGAGTAAAGCATAAACAATTAACACTCTAATCCCTTGCTATTCACTGAGTTTCCTGGAGAAGGAGAATGTTGAACCAATATTCTATCCCTTATTATAAAATATCCTTCATC
Source organism: Dasypus novemcinctus (assembly GCF_030445035.2). Taxonomy (NCBI): domain Eukaryota; kingdom Metazoa; phylum Chordata; class Mammalia; order Cingulata; family Dasypodidae; genus Dasypus; species Dasypus novemcinctus. The sequence continues at coordinate 59,077,618 of NC_080673.1, forward strand.
CTTCTCTACCTTCATATCAAGTAAGATTTTCCTTCTCACTCAGATCAAATAGTTTGCTATAATAGTCTGTTTGTCATCCCCACTTCTTTTCTTCTAATTTCTTCTATCACTCAATTTTAAATTTACTTCCAACATTAGCTTTCTATGGAAAACTCTCTGAAAATAAATCAATGATCTACATGTTGTAATATTAAGGAAACTTTCTAGATTCTCAACTTTCTCTACCTATTTGCATAATTTCCTGCCCAATATTTTTTTCATTCTTGAAACTGTTTCCTTTTTACTTCCTTCTTTTTTATTTTTGCCGGTTTTTTTCCTCCTTTTTCTCTGCTGAAACATTTTCAACCTACTAAAAATTATCATTATCTTCTGCTTCTTTCTTAAATATAGACGTTGTTCTGTATTCTTATTTCTTCTCCAACTATAAGAATTCTGAAGTGTTTTCCTATACACAATAACTGGATTTCAAATATTCAGCTTTTCATGAAAAAAGGGGACCTGTTAGTCACATCCATACACAAACCAATTGCAAGTTTCTCTTTGGAAGATTTGCTTCTTCCATTGTTGAGGTTCCACCATGTGTATGACAACACATGCATATAATCACTTTTGTACATGAAGATAGATTAATAGAAATCTATATTATTAATATTTTATCAACTTACACATATATGTCTATGGATTTCTTTTTTAAATCTTGCCTGGTCTAATTACATGATTAAGCAAGACTCATTACCAGGGAAACTAGGGAATTAAGGTTACACCTGTAGGGCTGTATAAAAGAAAAAGTCATGGAATTTCAGCCAAATAAGAAAAGAAATGATGATGCAGGCAATGTGATGTGAAGTAAAGAATAAACAAATAGTGCTGGGATCAACAGTTTTTAGTGTCACATTGAGTGTTAAGTAATTGCACAAGCAGGAGTATAGTATGGTGGGAGGCAGAAATTAAGGATGATGGTTTGAGAATGAGATGTTTTCAACTGAGACTAAGGAGGAGGGAAACTTATGGTAAGTATAATATCTAGGCTATGAACATGAGAGAAAGTCACTAATTAATGGTAGATAGTAAGAACTTTCAGGGGAAAAAAGCAAAGAAATGTTGAAATTCAACGTATGTATTATCTATGTGGATTTTGAAAACAAAAATATTATGACATAAATGATGAATTTAAATCCTCAAGAAATGACTTAGGCATTTGTAGTTAACTATTACAAGTTATAGGATTCACTCTTGAATTTGTTTTATTATTTTATTTTTATTTTTTTTAATTTTTAAATGTACAGTGGCATTTTCTTCTGTTTATCCCTCCAGTGTCTTATTTTTCTCATTTTGTCTTCAAAGAAACTTTAGTTTACAGAAAGGTCATGTACAGAATATATGGGATTCCCACATATCCACATCTTTCCCCTTTTCTTCCTTTCTCCTTTTAATAATATTTTACACGTGGATGGTACATTTGTTACAATTGATGTTCAAATATTGAAACATAGCTACAAAACCATGGTCAATGATATATATTATGGTTTACATTTTGGACTGTACACTTTTATAGATTTTGATGAAATTTAACATGGCCTATATTCATCATTGCAAGATAATGTAGAACGCTTCCATTTCCCCCAAAATGTCCCATGTACCATCTATTCTAATCCTATCTCCCCTCACCTCAGGACCCATAGCAACCACCAAACTTCATTCTTGCACTCAGACATACCCTGGAAGCCTGCTCCAGGTGATCCCTGTCCTGAATGCCCCCTACATCCAACACCCTAAATCAGTAACCCTCCCCTGCCATAATGCCAAAAGAACATTCCCAACATTGTAGTTTGAACCACATACCCACAAACTGTGTTCACTGCTCCCTCCTTTGTTATAGTTCATGAGAGAACACTCTGACATTTGTACTGTAAACACTCTTGATTTTCCCACTATATTAGCAAGTCCTGTTAGCCTTTCAGAACAGTAGAAAGCATAATTTGATGACATGGAGTTCAAAACTTGACATTCTTATGGAGAAAAGGGACACAATCATGTAAAAGTAGACACAGTTCAAGGAAGATAACTTCCATGTGACCAGGCCCAGTCATATTAAGACTGAGGGAAAGAAAACAGGTTCCAGTTTCAGGAACTCCTGGGTTATAAGTGTGCTAGAAGACAGACTGGTTTCATTTAGAAAGAGCTTGAAGGGAATTTTCATTTAAAACATTAAGAAAATACAGTGGTTGACTGTTGAGTAATCACAAGTTTTAAAACGCACTTTGAAAAGGTTTCATGAATTGGGATTAATGGGAAGTAGTTAGAAAATAGAAAATACTGAATTATATGTAGATTAGGAATCAGGGATGAGGGGTGAACTGGGTTGTTGGAGTGACTGGTGTAAATATGTAGAAAAGACATGAGACTAATGCTGAGAGTCTCAAGAAAGAAAGTGCTGTAGAAACTGTGAACTTTTGGTGGGGAAGAGGGAATAGAAGACTTGTCATAAAAATACAAACTTCTGGAGCCCCCTTTTCATTTCTTTGTATAGTAGGGAAGAATCCTTGGAAGAAGATGTTTTTAAATTATACTGAGCTTCAAGATATATCCAAGAAGATATGGAGAATAGAGAGCTGTAATATTACCAGAGACATCCAATTTTCTAATTATCTGTACCTGCACTAATGAGCAGAATAATGCTGAAGGAAAGGTACAATGGTTCAAATTTGTCTCACTTAATTTTTTCTAGCTCTATAAATTTATTTATATTTATATTTTATATAAACTGAATCTTACATTATGTAGTTTTTTGTTTCTGGTTTCTTTTACTTAGCTTAATGTTCTTTTTTAATTATTGTATTTTTTTTTTAATTAGAAAAGGCATTGGTTTACAGAAAAGTCATGTAAAAAATACAAAGTCTTCATATATCCCCCTACTGCTGACACTTTGCATTAATATGATACCTTTGCTATAATTGATGAAAGAATATTAAAATATTATTGCCAACTTTAGTCCATAGTTTATGTTAGGTGAACTTTTCCCATATACCACTCTATTACTAACACCATGTAATAATATTATACATATGTTATAATTCATGAAATAACGTTCTTATATTTGTACTATTAACCACAGTTCATCATCCACAACATGGTTTATTTTTTTATATAATCCCAAATTTTGTGCAATCCATCCAAAACATAGATTTATTGGCTCTCAGTATAATCACAGAGTTGTGCACTCATCACCACAGTCAATTTTAGAACACTCCCCAAACCCCTATACCAATTGATGAAGTTTACAATATTATCATTAACTAGAGTCCATAGTTTACATTAGTTGTATTTTCCCATATATTACCACATTATTATTTCCTTAATAGTGACATATATTTGTTCAAGTTCATGGAAGAACGTTCTTGTATTATATTCTTAACCACATTCCGCATGCACCACTGCTTTCACTATATTACACTGTCCCAAATTTATCCTCTAGCTTTCCTTCTATTGACATTTATGACTGTAACTTTCCCTTTTCAACCACAATCCCATCAACAAATTGGTGCTGTTAGTACTCACTCTAATGTGTTACCATCATCTCTATCCATGTCCAAACATACACAAACTTGTTAAAATTCCTACAGATATTAAGTGTTTTGGTTTGAGTCTTTTGGGGTCCCCAGAAAATTATATTACTAAGCTAATTCATTCTTGTGTAAGGTATGTGGGACCTGTGGGTTAGATTCAGTTAAGGGATGTTTTGATTAGAACAATTCAGTTAAGGGGGCCTTCGATTAGATTGCAGGACATAGGGCAGATCCTATCCCTTTTACTGGAGTCTTACATAAATGGAACATAGGGAAAGATAGCCACCATGTTTACCCTACCATGAGAGAAAAGGCTCCAGGATTGCAGACAGTTGCATAAAGACAGAGAAAACCTGAGAAGCTGAGTGAGAAACTAGAGAATGTAATCTTTAGAGCAACCCAAGGTAAGGAGAAAGAAAAGTGACCTATGTCCCTGATTGCTTAGAAAGAAAGGGAGCTTGGAGGGGAAAGCAGTGATCTTGGCAGAGACCAGCCTATATTTTGCCTTGACAAGTGCCAGGACAGCAGGAGAGCCAGCATGTGACTTTGCTGAGAGCGCATCTCTTCTGATGCCTTGATTTGGACATTTTCTTGAGCTGTGGAACTTAAGCTTTTACCATAATACATTCCCTTTATAAAAGTCAACCATTTCTGATATTTTTACATTGGGAGCCTGTGGCAAGTTAAAAAAATTAAGCATCATCTCTCCAATCTCAACATGCATTCTATCTTCTAGTAACCTCTACTCTATATTTTAACTCCATGTATTTACTCATTGCAATTAGTTCATACGAGTGAGAACTTACTGTATTTGTACTTATTTCACTCAATATAATGTCCTCAAGATTCACCCACATGTCATATACATCACAACTCCATTTCTTATAGCTGAATGATGTTCCATTGTAGGTATATACTGCATTTTGTTTATCCATTCATTGGTTGACCCTTGCGTTGTTTCCATCCTTTGACAATGGAGACTAATGTGCCCATGAACATCAGTATACAAATGTTAGTTTGCATCCCTGCTTTCAGTTCTTCTGAAATGAATAACAGAATTGCCAGATTATAGAGCAGGTTCATATTTAGCTTTCCAAAGAATTGCCAAATTGTCTTCTGCAGCAGCTACACCATTCTACATTCCCACATCCTCCCTAACACTTGTTGTTGTTTTTTTAATATGTTTGTTTGGTTGTTTGTTTGTTTTAGTAATGACCATTCTATAAGGTGTAAGAAAACATCACATTATGGTTTTGATTTGCATTTCTTTTTGTGTATAATAACAGCTTTGCTTTTAAAGCCTATTATTTTCCATGATATTATCACAGCCCTGTCATTTTTTTTTTTTTTTTGGTTACTGTATATGTGGAAAATCTTTTTCCAGCCTTTCACTTTCAAACTATTTGTATCTTTGAGTGTGAGTCTTTTGTAGACAGCACAGAGATGGCTTATTTTTTTTTTAATTCATTTTTCCAGTCTATGTCTTCTGATTGAGGAGTTTAATCCATTCATATTTAATGTCTTTAATGTGACTTATATTATCCGTTTTTTTGTTTGGCTTTTATATATCACCTTATTTTCTTATGACTTTATAAAACATTTTATTTTATTGACACTTTTCATTTCTAGACTATTTCTAAGGCTTTCTCTCCTCCCTCTTCCTTTCAACCTGAATGACTTCCTTTAGTATTTCTTATAGCTCAGGTCTCTTGTTGATATATACTTTCAGCTTCTGTTTATCTGTGAATATCTTAAATATTCCCTCATTTTTTGAAAGACAATTTCATTGGGTATAGAATTCTCAGCTGGCAGCTTATATCTTTTCATATTTCTTAAATATGCTGTACCATTGTCTTCTTAATTTCATGGTTTCTGATGAGAAATTGGCCATTAGTCTTATTGTGCATCCCTTGAATAGGTCTCACTTAATTTTAATACAGCTAATCTCATATAAGTCATTGATACTCCCTGGTAATTATTATTCTAGTTGACTCTTTCCAACTCCTTTGTTACTATTTAGTATCTTTTCTCCTTCCCTCATCCTGCAGAATCTCCAGCCCACCATGATTCTCAGATCTTATATTTTGACTTCACTGAGATTGCATAGCCATCAGAAAAAAAATTAACAAAAGCATCTATTGACTTATCCACAAATCAGCCTGCCTCTATCTTCACATACTAAGCTTTTCTTCTATTATTATTGAATGCCTATACTTTTTTTTTTTTTTTTTTTTTTAGGTATCAGGGCCAGGGATTGAACCCAGGATCTCATATATGGGAAGCCAGTGCTCAGTCGACCTAAACCAAATATCCAATTCTTAGTTCTCATTTTACTTAATACATCAATATTCTTCGCAATTTTTTCACTTCCACCTTCCTTGAAATACTTTCTAGAAGTTCATTGCATCACATTCTCATGCTTTAACTCACTGGCTGTCTCTTTTGAATGATTGTCCTACATTTGTAATATATTTATGTTGTAATGCCTTATGTCTCAAATTCTCATTATTTTCTATCTTCTTTCTATACTCACCTCCTTGGTCATCTTAAGTAATCCTCTTTCTTTAAATATTGACAGAAAGTAATCCTCTTTCTTTAAATATTGACAGATCCACATCTGTGTTTCCCAGTTTATTTAATGTTTAATAGGTCTCAAATTTAGCATGTTCAAAACAGAACTGTTTATTCCTTACCCACAGATGCACATGCAAACACACACACACAAAACACACTCCTACTCCTCCTATTCTAATCAAATAAATGGTAACTCCATTTTTCTGTTGCTTAGGCCAGAAAACGTAGTGTCATCATTGACTTAGCAATTTCCTTCATACCCCACATTTTATCCATCAGGTCTATTCTCTAAATATTTGCAGTCACTTTCCACTTCTCATTATCTCTACTTCTTTCATCTTTTCCTAAGTCACTATTTCCTCTTACCTAATTTAAAAGAAATCTCTCAACCTGTTTCCCATATTTCTTCTTCCTAAAATTTACACTAAACACACAAGTGAAAATGTTTTTTTTTTTTTTGAAGATGTCTATCTTGACTCAAGTTTTCCAAAGGCCTTTTGTACCCCTTAGGGGAATAGAAACAATTCTTCAGACTGTTGATGATCCAAAGTTCTGGGTCTTATATCCTATGATCTATTACCACAGCTCTCTTTTCCACTCTGCTCCAGACACCCTGTTTCTCTTCCTCAATCATGCTCCTATCTCACTGTTTATACTTGCTGTTTCCTCTGCCTAGAATGTTCTTCCTTTAGATATCTGCACGCTTAATTTCTGACTTCTTCCTGGTCTTTGCTCAAATTTTACCTTTCCAGTGAGGCCTGTCCTGACAATCCTGTTAAAAATTCAACCTCCCATTCCTCTCCTTGGATGTTCCCTATCACTTATTCTGTTTCAATTCTGCTCATAGTATCTATTGCTATCTGACACACTCTGTGTGTCACTTTTATTTACCACTGTTTCTCTGTCCCCCACCATATAATGTAAAACTTACAAGACCAGAATGCTTGTCTATTTTACTTCTCTAGCAGTATGTGGCACACAGTAGGGACCTCATAAATGTTGATTCAATGAATAATAAAATGCATGAATATAAACTAGACACTGATTGATGGCTAGGTCTATACAGTCAATATCTACAAATGTAATACAAACATAAAAAATCTGGTGCAACAATTCAAATCTGGGAGTATATTTAGTGAAGTTCAGGTGACAACATATTATTTATATCTGCAATTGCATTGAAAATTTAGATATAGTCCCAAGACCCAATATGTGTACACCCACTCAAAAGACAATGATAGCTTGTTTTTTAACTTAGCATAATTTTAGCTTCTTCAGAGATATATGATAGAGAAAGCATTGATGACTATTTCCCTTGTTTTTACTTTTAGTCTATATACATATTTCTGGCATTTTAGTTTGGGTCCTCTGAGAAACAAATACCAAGACTAAAGTAAAATTGAAAAAAATATAAGGGAAATACCTGTGTTAGAAAATGGGAGAGAACCTGGGGGACTGGGCAAGTCAAGAGGACACAGTACAAATCAGACCTCAAATGAATTATTGAAGGAAGGAAGGAAGAAAGGGAGGAAGGGAGAAGGCTGAAGGGAGGGGAGCAGAAAGACAGTTTTAGATTGATAAGCAGTTCTAATCTCAGTTTTTCAAGACTATCTATGAGTCCATGAGCCAAAGTCATTGGTCAAAGGAATGGTATTTCTTTCAGGTACAAATTTGCCTCTGTATCTCTCCTAACTCAGATATTGGCTGGGAACAGTCTTAAGAAGCAAGATCTCAACCATCCTTGGAAATATAAATTTCAGAGTGCAGCATACAGGTCCTTGACCAATTAACTTACTTGAAATCAGAGATCTTAGAAACATAGCCTCATGGACACCACATCTGGCAAAATCTCTTACATTAATTTAGAGTATACAATCTTAGAAAAATCTTCTTCTATATGTATTATATAAGAATAACATAATTGTAATAAAAACTTAATCTCACATAAGCAGCAATTAATTTTAAATATGTAACCAAATAAATAGGACTATATTTTGAGAATGTTTAAGTTCCTACTTGCTTGCATTTTAATTTTAGATGTTTTCTAGACTGTAACCATATGCAGGTCCAGTAGTGGAATATTTTTAGGGCCTTTTTGAAATTCCCTGGGCATTCTTGTCTGCAAGAAAACAGTGTAAACTCTCCCAAGATGTGTCAATATGATGGAAAATTTTGAGGGCAGGCATATCTTTGGGGACTCTTCTAAATTTAAAAAGAAGAAGTTAAAATTCAAGCATAACTACAGTATACGGGACTTTTTATTTAAAGATTTTTTCATTCCAGATTCTTTTAATCCTCCTTTAATAAACATTGTGAATAAGATAACATATTATTATACATGTGTTTTATTTTCCTTGGCTGCTATAGCAAATACTATGCAATAGGTTAGCTTAAACAATCAGAACTATTAGCTCACAGTTTTGAGGTTAGGAAAAGTCCAGATCAAGGCATCAACAAGGCATTGTTTCTTCCCAAACACTGATATTCTGAAGCTGACTGCCAGTGGCACTTTGTCCTGGATGCAACTGTCACATAGAGCACACAGAGGCCTCTCCCTTTTCTTCCTGGTTCCCTTAACCTTTGGCTTCTTGTTTCCCACGGTTTTTCTGTCTGAATTTCATTCCTCTTATAAAGGACTTTCATAATAGATTAAAACCCATACAGATTGAGTTGGGGCATGCCTTAACTGAAGTAACTTCATCAAAAGGTCCTATTTACAATGGGTTCACACCCACAGGAATGGATTTAGTTTAAGAACCTGTTTCTGACACATGTGTGAGGGAAGGCCCAACAGTACAGCCGTCCAAGCCATGAGACTTGCGCTACAACACACGGGACTATGAGTAAACTCTAGCCCCCACATGCCCTTGAGTAAACTCAGGGATGGTCTTCAAAGCGCTGAGTCATGGGGCGAGGACAGTGCGCATGCGCCGCACCGCCATGTCGTCTCCTTCGGCCATTTTGTCTAGTAAATCTATAGTTACCATATATAGACATATTGCTGTCCCAACCAATCAGATAATGTTTCCGCGTTCACCCTGTATAACTCCCGTCCACTACCTCTTCCCCGGACTCACTCACAGATCACTCATAAGCCCGCGATCCCTGGCTCCCCCGCTTCTGCCAATAAAGCTGTCTACTCCTGGCCAGTGGCTTGCGTGCGTTTGTAGCGCGGTCCCCCTTCGCTGACTAGCAGCCCCGGCCAGCAGTCCCCGGCACACAGCAGGTGAGGTGTGTCGACAGCCCGCGGCTCGCGAAGGCGGTGCAAGGAAGGCTTCCAGCAGCCACCGCAGCAGCAGCGGAGAAAGCGAAACCAACATCCGTGCCGGCGGCGCGACTCCCCGCCGACACATGTCACTCCAAATCACCACAATATGGCTAGGAGTTGATGAAGTGTCAATTTAAAATAAAAAGGGTATAATGGTTAATTCTCTGATTCATGAGATTGCTTTCCATTTGCCTTAATTTTGTTCACTTAGAAATTTTATAGTTTGATATTCTGTTCTTTAAATACCTAAATCTACTGAAAAGTAGAAATGACCAACCCAGTGTGGAAGGAAAAATTGATAGCTAGCTAATAATTTTTGTACTAAGCATTAACTTGAATTTATGTCTTTACCTAGTAGCTAAAACCCTGGTTATAGGAAGAGTTATTGTGTACCTTAACAATGATATTCACCCATGTGGAATCTTAGAGACCTTGAATCAGCCTGCTCCACCATGGCTATATTTAACTAGCTTCTCAAGAACAAGTGATGATATTTCTTATACAAACACCTGATTTCTGCCTATAGGGTAAACTAATAAACAATAGGAGGTAGCTCTGTCAGCAAACAGTAACTTAAATATGAAAAAGCACAAGAAAATTCCTAAAAGTAATATCTATATTTTGTAATTTCATTAACTAATTTTTCCATATTATTTATTTACCTTAAAGGCTGTCATTTGCTTTTGCATTATACAGAATTACTGTTGTCTATGTAAGTTAGGCTTTCAGGTTACAAAAAAGATTTTATGTCTCATGTATACATAATGAAAGACTATAAAAATACTTTAAAAATTATTAAAATTATACTCTTCTTCCAGCTCTGCAGAATGTGAATGGATTGCTTAAATTTTAAATCTCTTATACCAACAAATTTGCATTTATCAAAATGAATATATAATCCTGGATATTCATTTACATGTGGATTTCACATATTATTCTCATTATTTTTTCTCCCTGTAGAGAATTGCATACTTGCAATGGTCTTCCCTGAACACATTTGGTCACCCACCTATAACAGTCATCCCTCTTTATCCTTCTGCACGACTATATTCAAAGCAGAATGGCAGTGTTTTCCAAAGTCTGCATTGTAGGCCACCTGCACCATAATCTCCTGGGCTGATTGCTAAAAAAAAAAAAACCTGTTTTTTTGTTGTCAAGCCTCATGCACTAAAAAATAAATCACTGGGAAGTCTAGAATCTCTGCATTTCAACCAGCAATACAGTTAAATCTTTTGGCCAAGAAAGCTGAGGTCTGCTGGTAAATGGTTTGACTTCAGTGGTTAGTGGTTGTTCATTAAATAGATTTCCAAAATATTCATTTATTTTGATTAGTTGTTAACTCTGTACTAATAGTGCAAATATGTCATTGACTATAGAATACATTTGGTTATTATCATTATATATTATTTGATCCATTATAATTGGAACACCCTTATTTTACACACATGACCTCCAAGAGCATGCAGTGACATACTTTTTAAATATAATTTTTTTTTATCACAGAAATTCATTGCAAACGTGCCTACATTTAGGAGGAAAAGTGTTTAGTTGATAAATTTCTCAGTGTTTTTCCAACTCTTGCAAAGGGAAAAGTACTCTCCTCAAGTCAATGTCATGAAAACATGGAAAATAGCAATTGGCATCAAACTTTTATCTCCATGTCACCACATATAAAAATCCACATTATTTAATAATTAAACCAACACTTGCCTTATTTAAAAACTATAACTTAATTATTAATACTTCCATTTTAACATATTTCAGTAATTCCTAGATTTGTATATTCATGGACAAAAGCTAATTTCAACATACCCTTCTTAAATTATTCACCAATAAAATTAATCTCTTTTTGTTTTCTTTCCACTGGACTTTTGTTTCTTTTGAATACCATTCAGTGTTAATAAGTTGGGATTTCATCAGACCAGGGTACTCACAGTGCAGTGTCTGGGTCATTTGGTGGAAATTTATGGGCGGTGTCTTGCCACAGGGATAGCACTATCCACATGCTTGGTGACAAGATTTCTGCTGCTTCTATGGGTTCCACCTTGACCATCCCTCCCACTAAGTATGCGCATAAAAGCAACCTAACAGTTATGCACAGAAATGTAAATAACTAAACATCTCTTCCAAACATACTCAGCCTTATTTTCCTTCATAGTCTTAAAGTCACAACTAGTAATTGCTCAGAAAGAAGCCCGGTGTAAATACAAACTCAAATTGATCTTATTTCATTATTTTATTACTCACACTCAAAACAGTTATACGATCTTAGACTCACTCATTATTTTGCAATCCAGAAGAAGTTTTCAAAGACTGAGACATTAAATAAAATTTTAATACTTTATATAATAGCCATTAATAGAAAAATGTGACTAATGTACTTTAAGAAAAAGCATCCGTTGAGTATTTATATTGGACCAGGAAATCAACCTGTCTCTGCTTATATGAGTCATCCCATTATTTCTCAAAAAAACTCACAAAAAGTTTGTACATCATCATTTCACCAGGAAATATAATTTTTCAAAAATCACCCATTAATATATGCATTAATTCATACACTATTTTGTACTCTATAAAATGCATTTGAAAATAATTATATCACAATAATATAGTAAGTCTGGAAATGAAATTATAAATGTATATATTATCTACAAATAATCATAAATGTAAATAATTTAAAAATGTGATAATAGCTTTGTTAGAGCCTCTCTTGGGGAACAAATATGAAGAATACTTCTTAGATTAAACATGCCATGGAATCAAAATATATACAGTTCAAATATTCCATAAATATAAATTAAATGGGGCTTTTAAAACTGTAAATTAACGTGTCCAATACTTTCTCCTTCACCTAAATTATGAAAGTTGATACCAGTAGTATAAAACATGGTCAAATTACCGGATATTCTAATACAGTAATCTGTTTTGGGCAGTAATTTTGTAACATAAATGTATCAACACAGCTAACTAAACAAAGAATAATACAGTAAATTTTGTATATATCAAAGTCATGTAAAATCATCAAACATTAAATTTTGGGCTATATTAAATTTTTCTTGTGTATAAGTCAGCTTTGTAAATCCAGAAAATAAATCACACAGTATCATTGTACAGAGTTATTTTAATAATTTTAATAATTTATATTAGAGACAGATATGATGCTGCATAAAACGATGGTAACCTAAGTAAGGATTGAATATTGCACAGGAAAACAAAGTAAGGACTTTTATTTAACATAACAATAACTGAATATTCATTTATTCATTCATTTATTCAAAATACTCTTTGAGTGGTTATTACGTTCTACACATTTTCTTAGGCAATGAGGAAAGAACATTCAGCAAAGCAGATCAAGTCTCTGTTCTCATAATTTCATGAAGCATACATTCTAGTAAGTGGTCAGTGAGGGATAATCTTTTTTTTTCTTTTAATTAAGGAAACAAGTAAATATAGACTATTTCAAGTAATGATAAGTGTTTTAATGAAAAATAAAGCAGACTAATACATCTGTGAAAAGAGTGGTTCATACCTGTTCATTATGATGATTGTTAGGTCTTCAGGAATTTTACATGCAATTTCAGGTTTCAACTATTGGTAGTTTGAAGTAGGCCATATTGGAAGTATTTCACACTACAGAAATTATAAAGTAGCAAACGTAACAATTCAGAGCTTTCCCCAAAGGCTGTTGTTAAAGCCATTAGTAACACTGGGATAAAAGTGCTGAGTGGGGGTATATAATGAGTGAAAAGAGGGCCTGGTAAAGGTAATAATCAACAAAAAATATTAAAGAAAGCATTCTTCTCTTTCAAAATCTGTCTTATATTCACTTAATTTTCAAAACGGCTATGTATGACTATACTATATACTTGTAGGAGGGAACAGTAAAGCATAGTAGTCCAAACAAAATTTTAAAGAAAGTCTTCTGGACTTCCAATTTCAATTTTTCTGTTTTTACTATATTGTTCGAAATTTCTGTTTTCTTGTCCATGAAATGGAACCTACTGTAAATATTTATTGCAAAGATCCAGTGAAACAAGGTAGGTAATATACCTTTTCCATGCTAATGGTTTAATAAAGACTAAATTTTATTATTTGTATTAATATTATTTTATAATTATTAATTTTATTAATGGCAAAAAAAGCACATTTTCAGAAATATAGATTTACTTTTTCATTGTTGCCAATAGCTACAAGTCTTAGTTGGATTTTTTAGGAGAAATTTAATAATAACAATGACAAATGTTTAATTTTTAATACTCAATACTTTCCTAATTATTTTGTGCCACTATGGGAAGTGACTTATTCACATTGTTTAATTTGATTCTCACAAGAAATCAATGAGAAAATTATTATCGCTATCTCCATTTTATAGGTGAAGGAACTTAGCTCAGAGATATTAAGTAATTATCTAAAGTGAGAATTCCAATGTTGCTCTGAGGAATTACACATCTGTATTCATAATCTGCATGGCATACTACTTTCAAGATTAGTTGTAACATTGTTCTATAGTATTTCCTTAGGAAGGAGAAATATTAATTAGTAGAGTTTATTAGACAGAGCAAAAAGTAAACCAAAATTAAGAATATGCTCTAACATTTTTCATTTTTCTATTTAAAAACTCTAAATATGTGGATTTAAATTATTTAGTGTAATTTTTGTGCAGTGTTTTAATAAGTGCCTGACAAAGAAGGACTTTATTATATCATATAAATGTTATAAATATATTCTAAATTTGAACTTTTTGGGGATTGAATCATGTCCCCCAAAGAAAGAATGGTTAGGTCCCAAATGCTCTGCATCCATTTGTAAATAAATGCTCTTAAAGAATCACTTCAGTTAAGGTGTGGCCCCACCAAATCAGGTTGAACTTTAATCCAGACTAATGGAGAGGAAAGCCATAGGGAGCATCTGGAAGCTAGAAATCAGTGGAACCTAGAAGAGAAAGGAGGAGATGCCACCATGTGAAAGAACAGTCTAGGAGCACAAAGATTTCCAGCTGGTCAGAAGTTACTGTTTCTGGGGAAGCAAGTTTTCTGTCCTCTGAAATTGTGTAACAATAAATTTCTGTTGTTAAATCAACCCATTTTATGAATTTGCAGCTAGATAACTAAGATTTCAATACAGAAATGCTTTCTTTCAAGTCAAAAGAAAGTTTAAGGGCAATATTAGATTGATTTGGCTGATTCCAAAGCTTTGCTTTCCTTATTATTCTTCCTATTTCTGTAGAATTGGGAGTATTGTGTATTAATACCTACAAGATAACAGCCTTATCTTAAACTGGAATTTAAAATATCTTGCATATAAATGTTTATTTCACAAACCACCCTACTCTATAGAATTGAGTAAATGGCCAGAAGATGTATTTTTACATATAATATTTTAAGAAAATATTCAAAAATACCAAAAAATTTGAAATAAATTCTCCTAATTTGTATACATGTTGTACTTTGGGTTACTTATGTACACATGTAGACATTTACATAAAGTTGCACACAACTTTACAATTTACAATAGCCCTAAATAATGCTGTTTTTCATATTGAATTATTCATAACATTTTAAGGCTAATTCAAATATGAAAGGAAATATTATTCTTGCTCATAAATATTTATTTATGAACAAAAATCTAAAAGATTTATAATCATTGGATTATGGCAACTTTCTATCATATGATGTATTAATTTGCAATTTTATCCCAAGTAGAGAAGTCCTGTAACAGTACATAAATCAGAGTATATTTGATCATATCCACCACACTAAGGGGAGGGCAGATATCAATAACTTCTGAGAGTTTCCAAATCGGCTGACCGAATGTATAATACAGTTTATTGTGA
This sequence comes from Dasypus novemcinctus, assembly GCF_030445035.2. Classification (NCBI taxonomy): domain Eukaryota; kingdom Metazoa; phylum Chordata; class Mammalia; order Cingulata; family Dasypodidae; genus Dasypus; species Dasypus novemcinctus. The sequence continues at coordinate 59,092,859 of NC_080673.1, forward strand.
AATAGTCCCACCCTCACTCCTTGTCCAAAGTGATAACTCCTTCTAAGCCACTTGCATGGCTATGCAAATTTAACTCCTAAAAGCAGAAATTTGGTGTTGATTTATATCACTCAGATGTTTGAATTGCTTTGTGACAATAGAATTCAAGAAAAATCACATTCCTTTTTTTTTTCCTAAGTAAAATTAAAATTCTCAATCCACATCACCTTATTTGCTGGAAATTTTAATCATATATGTTTGTATTCACTTTTCCTTTCTATTGTTATTATACAAGAAAATTGTGTTTTATGTAATCAAAGTAAATTGGAGAAAAGTATATTATTTTTAAATTAGTGTAATTTGTTTGTTTTGTTTAGTGACACAATTTGCTATTTGATCAAGGGCAATTTGTTTAACCTCTCTATACTTCAATTCTATCATTTTTATAATGAAAATTACAAAAGTCATTACTCTGGACATAGAATATACATTGCATAGAAGTTAGTTATTACTCTTCAAAGTTAGTGTTACCTGCTAAAAATAGGTACACATTCCCTGCCAACTTTGGTTATCAGCTAACTGGTTTATAAAGCTTTGAGTTCATTTTGCAAGCTTTCACACAACTTCCCATTAAAGTTTCTGCAACTTGGATGAAAGATATTAATGAAATCTAGTATCTTATTTTTCAGAATGCTTGCCTCCCACCCTCAAAGGTTTGCATTTTAATGAAATTTTCTATAGGCTCTCAAGAATTTTTTCTGTTAAGTAATGTTTATAACATTATTTATTAAGAATTTTGAATCATTAAGAAATCTCTTTCATTAAGATAAACTAAATTAATTATAAGTTATTTGCAAACATATTTCATAATTACAAAATAAAACACTGCAAAAGTATTTTGGAAAACTCTTACTAATATATTGTCCAAAATATGCACTAAATATATTAAATGTTTTAAAGAAGACGCTTTTTTCAATAGGGGTGATGTCCCAAAAAGATTTTATTGTTTAAAATATCATAATATAAATATAGTATTTTCTCCTTTCCTTATTCCTTAAGAAATATAATTTTTACAACCTTTTAAAATATATGACCAATTAATTTACCATGAGTAAACAGGGCTTACTTTCTTGAAGGGTGAATCTTATTAATCCGTAAAGGATGGCTAGGAATTTGATTTTTGTTTGGAGTTTCTTCTTTGCTGGTAATTCACAGAGGGGTATGTTGACTATAGACATCTTCCGTTGTTGGTCATTCTGTCTTGCCATGTTTCCCCAGAGCACAATTGCATAACTTCAATGGAGATTATCTGAAGTTATTAAAGTGTCAAGTGCATTTCAACCTGGTCGCAGTGATAGAACAAGAGCTATTGAACTCTGTATCACACAAGCCCGAGGCCTTCCTAAATATGAATGGCGCTTATATCTTTATTTCCTTTCTAATTTTCCTCATTCAAGTCCATTCTTCTTCATGAATTGCATTAGTCATTCTGTGGCTCCTTTTTTCTTAAAAATCTGGTCTTTTCATTTGTTGACCAGGAGCTGTGAGAACCTCTACTGATCAAATATTTTTTCACTAGGACTTGAAGGGGAGGTGCTCATAGTTCTATAGTTAAGGCAAAGATGGGTGCTTAAAGACCCTTTCAGGCTTTTTAACTGTTAATAAATTTTCTTAGCAGTTTCTTTGAGAAAACAACAAATAAAACAAGGAGGAAAGGCATGAAGGAGCATATAGGAAAATTTGGGAAAGTAAACGGAAAAATTTTTTTTTAAGGTTTATCCATTTATTTATTTCTCTCCCCTTCCTCCCCCTCCCCCCACCCCGGCTGTCCGCTCTCCCTGTCTATTTGTTGCATCTTCTTTGTCCCCTTCTGCTGTTGTCAGCAGCACTGGAATCTGTGCCCCTCTTTTGCTGCTGCGACCCTGCCAGTGTCAGCTCTCCGTGTACGCGGCACCACCCTTGGGCAGGCTGCACTTCCCCTCGCGCTTGGCGGCTCTCCCCACGGGGCGCACCCGCCCCCCAACCCGCGCCAGCAGGGTCCCCCCAAGTGGGGGACACCTCCGAGCAGAATGGCACTCCCCGCGCATCAGCACCGCGCATGGGTCAGCTCCACAGGGGTCAAGGAAGCCCTGGCCAAACCGCGCACCTCCCATGTGGCAGAGGACGCCCCAACCACTGGGCCAAGTCCGTCGCCAACGGAAAATATTTGATGTACCTGCTTCTTTTTTTTTTTTTTTACCTGATTCTTTTTTGCATAGGAAAGTAGGCATGTATTCATCAAATACATAATAATTCACTTATACATTTATCTAGGTCCTCTTTAAATTCTTTGCTCACAGTCTGCCCAGTGGAGTTAACCTCTATTCTGTGCACAACTTGTATAATAGGAGGTGCATGTAAGGAATGTCATTTATCTCTAGGTTCATGTACTGTGTAATGTCTTTCATTATCTATGACTATAAGTTCATACACTCTACACCCATTTAAAAAATGTGTCTTTCACTTGCAGATTGTCTCTGATATTTATAATAATCAAAGTTTAGCTATTTATATGATTTATTTCTTATGAATTGTTAGAGTTCCATCCGTTTGGTTAAAAACATTTTTGCAAGAAATCTCAACCATGTGTGATGCCTCAATTTCTTTTATTTGTATAATGGACCTCGTAATGTTTAACCAGTTTGATGTATAGAATCTGTGAGAATTTTGATCACCTATAGATAAAAAAAAAAGTGTGTATATTTTAAAGCACTCAAAAATCAACATATTAATCATATTTTTATTTTGTTCCATGAATTGGGAGTCTCCTCTTACCTGCTCTCTATGTATCATTAAGGCAAAAATGGAATAAAAACTTCTGAATTAAATTTGGATCATATTTCCAGGATAATTTTATAGAGCCATTTACAGATAATGAAGGTTATTAACATGGAGCTGAGTTTAGGAATAAAGTCTAATAAATACACCTCTGCATGATTATGGAGAGGTTTATTGTTTCAGAAATGTGAATGTCAAATCGTGGCATTTTCATTCTGCATGTATTGCGCCTGTAGCTTTTTGGGGTGGTATGATTGTTTTCTCTTTGTTTCCACAGAGATTTGGAAATGTTTGAGTAATGAACTATTGATTTCATGTTTTCCCAATATTTGCTTAAATTATATTTTAGTCTTTCTCTCTTAGCTTGTCAGCTGCTCCCACATTATACTAATTATCTTCTTCCTTAAATTATTAGTCAGATTTAGCATTTGGCTTTATTCTTATATTGTCAACTCTAGAATCATTTTTATCTGGGCCTTCAGGTAGACTCAGTTTTCTGTTTCCTATGTGAGAGTGGGGCAAACTGGGTAGCCTATGATATCCTTGCCTGTAAAATGAAGAGACTGAGTGTTAGATGGCATAATACAAATAAAGAAATAAGCAGAGTAAGCAAATGATTCATAAATTATAGCTAATATTTGCTGACAATGAATGGATGAGCAGGAGAGACTTGAACCTGTGTCAAAAGTCTCAGTAAACAACATAAGTCAACATCTTGAATCCTTAAATCCAGAGATTTCCTATAATTTAGATCAGAGGTTTCCTATGATTTAGAAAAGCAGGCCAAATATCCTTCCTATTAATTAAACCTATGAGAAGCCTGATAAATTAATAAATAACTATAATCATGTGGTACCAGACTATAGTAATAGGGTTTAAGTATATATAAGCTAGTAGGTAGCTTTTAGAGTTAGTCATAAAATGAATAAATATTACAAATTATACTATATCATTTCTCCCTGTATTTTATAATGAATCTACTTATTTTACTCTTCCTATTTTTCCTTCATTCCCTTGGCAAATCTCTCTTCTTGCTGCCCTTTTCTTATTTTCGCTCTCCATCTTTTTTAGCCATTTACATCTCTACCTATATTTGTCACATATAGATAAATATACATTGATTTACTTCCCAAATATGTATAGTCCTAGAATTTTCCTGTTTTGATAATTTACAGATTCAGTTGATTAATAATTTTACTTTACTCCAGAAATCATATATTATTCACAGAAGACATCTAGCAAAATATTTATTTGTGACCAATATTTTGTTTAATTTTCCTGTTGTGACATATAGCAATAGATCAAGAGTAAATGATTGAGCAAATAGAAAACATGCATTGAAGTAATAAAAATCAACTTAAGGTTGCTGGTTGGAAAAAGGAAAGGACAGGAGAAGGAGTAGGGATGGTATTTTTTCTCCTCTTTTCAATGTTTTATTTCTTTTTTAAAATATAATCTTAAAACATAATACCGAAATATTAACAACTATTAAATCTGGACATGGGAATGGCTGTTAGTATTATCTTAAGTTCTTTTTCAATTAGTTATATTTCAAAATTAAAAACTTAAAAATGTTACAAGTATGAATGCATAGCTTACTCTGATTAGCAAAAAAAGTGAAGATATGATTCAGGCCCTCTGGAAACTTTCTGAAAAGGAAAAAAAGTATGACTATTTTTAAAAATGTGGTCCAAATTCATGTAATTTAACTGTGGAATGTCAATTTTTTTTCTCATAATAATCTTATCTTCAAAATTAGTGATGGACAGTGTAACAAAGTCTAAAGTTAAATACAGAATAATACAAAACCCTGGAGATAGCAGTGAACTTAGAATTTTAATATGATAATAACAAAATTATTCAGAGTGGCTGATGGCACATTTGGAACTTTTAATAATCTAGGAAGCATTTGAGAGTGGTGATCATATTTTGTTTACTTCCATAGTACCTTGCTGGCATAGAGTATTAATTTTATTTTACTACTGTAATTGTTGAAAGAAATCTCTGTAAATATTGTCATAGATTTCATTCAAACATGATTTTATAAAACTGATTATTAATGATAAAACAGTCAATGTATTGATAAATACTTTTTCAAATTTAAAAGGTGAAAATTCTTGGGTAGCTATGTGTGGTAGGTTGAATTATACATGCACGCTAACAAACACATGCTCTTAATCTTAATCTTCCTCTCTTCGGTTGTAAACCCATTGTAAATAGAGTGTTGCAGATGATATTTGTAGTTAGGTTGTGGCCCTTTGAATGAATGTGGTCTTAGTCTGGATTACTGGAGGTCTTAAAAATAGGACCCAGATGTCCCAAAAGTAAGAAAGAGAAGATATTGCCATATGATGGAAAGTAGAGATGCATGCCAAGGAAATTCAAAGATTGCTACAAACCAGAAGCAGAACTCTACCTACCCCCAGGTGGAAGAAAATCTTCTGCATGTCTGAAACGGAGACAATCAATTTCCACTGTTTTATCCAACCTTTTGTATGGTATTTGTCATAGCAGTTCTAAAATTAACACAGGGTAGATGAGAGAATATTTCTGTTCTAGTCTGATCAAGATTCACTGAGATGGAGTATCAGTGTTGGGGAGTGTGTGGGGAGAGGTGCACATGGGACCTGCCTCTATAGCATATGAATGTGTTTATATGGTCATGGGGTGTTGTCTTGGTAGGTAGAGACCCACAGAATAACCAACAGAATATCGAATTCTTATCCTGTGGAATCCTGCTACATTCTCTCATAGAGGTGCAAGAATCTCTAGTATACATGGACAGTGCCTAACAAAGGAGAGCAGAACAATATGCCAATCCCTTGATATTGATGATTTCAATTTTTAACCTTGTTCTTGTTAAATTGAAACTTAGCCTAGTAATATATATTGCCTAAGGGTTACCTCTTGAAAGTCTTCTTATTGCTCAAATGTATCCTCTCTAAAAACCAAACTCAACAGATAATTTCACTACTTTCCACCTAACATGGGACATGACTCCCAGGGATGAGCCTCCTTGGTATGGAAGGATTATTACCAAGTGCTAACTAGCTACACATTTGGAAAAGGACCTAGACCAAAAGGGGGAAATATTAAATACAAATGATTTTTTTCTTTTTTAAATCAATTTTTTGATACATACTAATAAAGCATGCAATTCCTCCAAGGTCTGCAATCAATGAAATTTGCTATAATCACATACTTGTGCATTCATCACTTCAAACATTATTAGAACATTTCCATTATTTCATTATTTCATTAATAATAAGCAAAAAAAACACACAAAGAAACTAATAAGAAAATATCTCACATCTCAATCTCTCTATGCTTCCGCCACTGTACATACTTACTATTTCTGGAATATTCTATCCAAAGTATATAATCAATGACTTTTAATAAAATCACAATGCTGTATATTCATCAGTTTAAAAATTCTAGAACAATCTCATTACTCCCAAAAGAAAAACTCCAAAACCCTGAGCATTCCTTCCTCAGACCTACTAACTACTAATCTTTCATCTTTATGAATTGATTTATATTAACATTTTATAAAAATGGAATCATACCATATGTGGTAATCAGTATCAGGTGTCCTTCATTTAGTATAGAGGTATTTTTTGTCTAATATTAATATTGTATATTATTAGCTTATATTTGTTCAGTTTCAAGAAAAAAAAGTTCTTATATATACAATTCTACCTATAGCCATATTTAATGTAATATATTTATATTTCACATAATATATTTAGCTCATAAAGAACAATCATACAGTATTTTCCCTTTTGTGTATGGTTTCCTTCACTCAACATAATGTTCTCCCATGTTGTCACAGCTTCATTTCTTCTTATGGCTGCATAATATTCCATCATGTGTTTACTCCACAATTTGTTTATCCATCCATCAGTTGATGGGCATGTGAGTTGTTTCCAAATATTGGCTATTGTGAATAATGCTTCTATGAATACCAATATGCAGGAATCTATTCAAGTTCCTAATCTCAATTCTTTTGGGTATACAATATACCTAGCTATAGTATTTCAGGGTACTGTAGCAAATCTATATTCAACTTTCTTGGGAACTGCCAAACTGTCCTCCACAGTGGCTGTACCATTCTAAATTCCACCAAGATTGAAAAAGCATTCCTATCTCTCCACATCCTCTCCAACATTTATAGTTTTCTGACTTTTTAATAGTGGCTAGTCTAATAGGTGTGAAATGATATCTCATTGTAGTTTTGATTTGCATTTCCCTAATTGCTAGTGATGCTGAACATTTTTTTCATGTGTTTTTTTCACCATTTGTATTTCTTCTTTGGACAGTTGTCTTTTCAAGTCTTTTCCCCATTTTTTAATTGGATATTTTGCCTTCTAATTTTTGAGTAATATGATCTACTTATAGATCATGGATATTAAAGCCTTATCAGATATGTGATTACCGAATATTTTCTCCCATTGATTTGGCTGCTCTTCACCCTTTTAGCAATGTTCTTTGAGGTGCAAAAATGTTGAGTTTTGGGGAAGCCACATTTATCTATTTTTTTTTCTTTTGTTGCTCATGCTTTGGGGAAAAGGTTTAAGAAACTACTGCCTACTACAAGATCTTGAAGATGTGTTCCTACATTTTCTTCTAGATGTTTTATGGTTTCTGTTTTTTTTTAAGTCCTTGATCAGTTTTGAGATAATTTTTCTATAAGGTGTGAAATAGGGTTTCTCCTTCTTTCTTTTAGACATGGCTATCCTGTCTCCCAACACCATGTGTTGAAAAACTCTTCTGGCCCAGCTGGATGGGTTTAGCAGCCTTGTCAAAAATTGCTTGAATTTGATGCATAGGTCAGCTTCTGAGTTCTCTATTTGTCTCTTTGGTCAATCTGACTGTCCTTATGCCAGTACATACTGTTGTTACCACTGAAGTTAGAAAATATGCTTTAAAGCCTGGAAATGAGAGTCCTCCAACTTCATTCTTTTTATGACATGTTTTACTATTCAGGATCCCTTATCCTTCCAAATAAATTTGGTTATTGGCTTTTTTATTTCTGCAAAAAAAGGATGTTGGGATGTTTATTGGGATTGTGTTGAATCTGTAAGCCAGTTTTGGTAGAATTGACATTTTAACAATATTTAATCTTCCAATCCATGAACATGGAATGTCCTTTCATTTATTGAAATCTTCTTCAGTTTCTTTTAGCAATGTTTTATAGTTTTCTGAATACAGGTCCTTTATGTCCTTGGTTAAGTTTATTCCTAAATATTTGATTGTTTTTTCCTGCCATTATAATTTTTTTTTATTTCCTCCTCAGATTGCACATCAGTCATGCACAGGAATGTTATTTATTTTTGTGTATTAACTTTGTATACTTCCACTTTCCTAGACTCATTTATTAATTCTAGTAGCTTTGTTGTGGATTTTCAGGATTTTCTAGATAGAGGATCATGTTATCAGTGAATAGTAAAATTTTACTTCTTCCTTTCCTATTTAGTGCCTTTATTTCTAGAACTTCATGCACAATATTGACTAATAATGGTGACAGTGGACATCCCAGATTTGTTCCTGATCTCAGCAGGAAAGCTTTCATTCTTTCACCATTGATTACAAGGCTAGCTGTAGGTTTTCCTATATGCACTTTACCATATTGAGTAAGTGTTCTTCTATCCTCATCTTTTTGAGTGTTTTAATCAACAAAGGGTGTTGTATTTTGTCAGCTGCCTTTTCTGCACCAATCGAGAGAATCATGTGATTTTTCTTCAATTTTCCAATGTGGTTTATTATATTAATTGATTTTCTTGTTTTGAGCCACTCTTGTTATTATCCCTCTTATTTCCATGGGGTAAGGGTAATGCCCCATTCTCATTTCTGATTTTATTTATTTGTGTCTTCTCTCTTTTTTTCTTTGTCAGTCTAGCTAAGGGTTTGTTGATTTGGTTGATCTTCTCAAAGAACAAGTTTTTATTTTGTTGATTCTCTCTATATATGTTTTTTTTGTTGTTCTCAATTTCATTGATTTCTGACCAGAACTTTATTTCTTTCCTTTGGCTTGGTTTGGGATTAGTTTGCTGCTCTTTTTCTAGTTCATCCAGGTGTGCCATTAGATCTTCATTGTCATCTTTCTTCTTTTTTAATGAAATCATTGAGAATTACAAATATCCCTCTCATCACTGCCTTTGTGATATCCTATAGGTTTTGATATCTCGTGGTTTCAATTTCATTTGTCTCAAAATATTTTCCAAATTCTTTTGCAATTTATTATTTGACCCATTGGTTGTTTAATCTCCATATATATATATGAATTCTCCCTTTTTCTGTCCATTATTGATTGCGCGTTTTATTCCATTATAATCAGAAAAAGTGTTTTGTATAAATTGAATCTTTTTAAATTTATTGAGAGTTGTCTTGTCACCCAACATATTGTCTATATTGGAGAAGGATCCATGAGCACTTGTAAAGAATCTACATCTTGCTGTTTTGGAGTGCAGTGTTCTATAGATGTCTGTTGGGTCTAGTTCACTTATCATATTATTCAAGCTCTCTATTTCTTTATGTATCCTCTTTCCAGATGTTCTATCCAATACTGAGAATGGTATATTGAAGTCTCCAACTATTATTTTAGAGACATCTATTTCTCCCATTGGTTTTGTCAGTGTGTGCCTCATTATCTTGAGGCACTAAGTTTAGGTACATAATACTTAGAATAATTATTTCTTCTTGTTGAATTTCCCCTTCTATTAATATGCAATCATTTCTTCAATGCTTATTACAGTTTTGTGTTCAAGTCTATTTTGTCCAATATTAGTATTGCTACTGCAGCTCATTTTTGGATACTATCTGCATGAAATATCTTTTTCCAACCTTTCTCTTTTAGCTTGGTTGTGTCCTTAAGTCTGAGGTGAGTCTCTTGCAGACAAAATACAGATGCATCATATTTTTTAATCCATTCTAACAGCCTGTGTCTTTTGATTGGTGAGTTCAAGCCATTAACATCCAAGTAACATTCAGTAACATTCAATGGTAAGTAAAAGCATTGCTTACTTCATTCATCTTGACCTTTAGATTTCAGTTGTCACATCATATTTATCTTTTTTTTTACCCTTTCTAATTTTCTTCACTTCTACACTCTTCTCCAATTTTCTCACCCTTGCTTTTTTCTTTTAGACTATAGTACTCCCCTTAATATCTCTTGTAATTCTGGTCTTTTGGTAATATATTCTATCAGTTTTTCTTTGTCCCTGAAGAATTTCACCTCAACCTCATATCTGAAGGATAGCTTTGTCAGATACAGAATTCTTGGCTGGCAGTTTTTTTCTCTTTCAATATCTTAATAATATAATAACACTTTCTTCTCTCTACCATGGTTTCTGGTGATAGGTCAGTACTTAATCTTATCAAGTTTCCCTTGCATGTGATGCTTTACTTTTCTTTTGCTGCTTTCAAAATCTTTTCTTTATCTCTTATATTTGTCATTCTGAATAGTAGGTGTCACAGGGTAGGTATATTGATGTTTATTCTGTTTGGGGTGCATTGTCCTTCTTGGACATTGATGTTTATGTTTTTCCTAAGGATAGGGAAGTTTTCAGTCATTATTTCCTTAAATATTCTTTCTGCCCTTTTCCATTCTCTTCTCCTTTGGGAACGTTGATAATGCATATGCTTTAGCTTTTCTCATTTTCATTCAATTCCCTGAGATCCTGTTCTACATTTTCCGTTCCCTTCTCTATGTTTTCCCTTCTTTCCCAACTCAGAAATTCTGTCTACAAAATTACTAATTCTGTCTTCAAGTATTTCAAATCTGCTTTTATGTGCCTTTATTTTTTTATCTCATTCAACATGTCTTTCATTCCCATAAGGTCAATTTCTTTTCTTTGCAGGCTTTCAAATTGTTCTTTATGCTCACCCTTTTTCATCTTAAAAACCTTTGCCGCTTTAGTCATATTTTCTTTCAATTCTTTAAAATGACTTATGAGACTTGTGTGATTATCATTGATTAGTTGTCTCTAATCCTAAATCTCTTCAGGACATTTGGTTTGTTCTTTTGGCTGGGCCATCTCTTCCTATCTCCTAGTATGCTTCATAATTTTCCTGATGTCTAGGCATCTAATATGTTGGTGAATTTACTGTGATGGCCAATTTCTCTCTCTTGCCTATTATAATCATTTTTTTCACAGCTCTTTGATATTTGGTTGAACTTATATTAAGTCTTTAAAATTGTCCCACTTAAGTTACCAAAAACTGTGCCCAGGACTCATTAGTGGGGTACAGACTTTCTCCCAGAGGTTGGGTAAAGAGAGCTCTAAGAGCAGTTTCTGTTCATGTAAATTCCAGACCACGAGCAGATGGTACTTGTTGGTGCACTTTTCCACAGAGGTGTATCTCTTTTGCTATTCCTTTGTTTTCATCTGGCTAGAGCCTAGATTCAAAGTGGGCTCCTCTGACAGAATTCATTGTAGAAAAGTCCCCCAACCTCTCTTCACTTTTCCCTTGTAACACTGGCAGGGAGAAAGATGTCTGGTCTCCTTTCAGTCAATTTCAATGCCCTGCGGGTTTTACAGCACTTAATAGGCCACATGTGGGGCAGGAGATCCCTTACCAGTGGCTGGGAGGTTTAGTAACTCATGGTTTGTAGTTTTGGCTTCTTCATCTCTCTGTCTCTCAACCTTCTGGGAGTTGTGAAGTGCTGTCCTGGTCAGCTGAATCCCAAAGCAGGTCCTTCTGTTAGCTTTAGATTTTTTCTCTGTGCTTTTGTGAGAGGACTGAGGCTTATTTGCTAACCAATGCCATGTTCCCACAATTCCCCAAAATGAATTTTTATAGCTAAGAGATTTCAAAGTGAGTCAGGTGGTCATTCAGGAGGTTACACTTATGCACATCTCAGGAGGATCACGCTGATTGGTACAGTAAACATTGCCTCAAGCAGGGGTGATCCTGAGGGTTATAGACACATGTAGACATGAAAAAACAGTGCAGAAAACCCTGTGGAAATTATCACCCCATCAGTGGGCCTTACTTTAGAGTATATGATAAACTATCTCCCCAATGTATCAGAATTAGACTCATTTACAAATTTTCTACATATGGTTCTTCTGCCCCTTTTATTTGAACCTACAATTAGCACTATACCCATTAAATATATGTCCCAGAGACTTAACTTTTCCAGTTTCACCCTGAATCTCAGCAGAGTTATAGCCAACACCTACTCACCCAGGATAAATAATGAAAGAATAATGAAGGACAATGCCCATCCCAGAAACAAAGAGTATCTACAACTACAAGCAAGACATTTCCATCCATCTACCTCATGAAAACTAAGACCTCTCTCAATCAGAAGCAGAGTGGGCTTCACCATCCCCAAAACCTCAAGACTGAGGAAAGAGCAACCATAAGAATCCAACTATGGACTAAAGTAAACTTATTGTTATTCTAGCAATGGGAGAACTTGTAACACTGATATAAAGACAATGGCAGTCAGAGGTTCTGAGGGAAGGGAGAGAGAAGAATAGTTATAAAAAGGAGCATTTTTGAGACATTGAAATTGTTCTGCATGATATTGCAATAACAGATACAAGTGTATATATTTTGTTAAAGTCTATGAAATTGTGTGGTGCAAAGTGTAAGTCATAATGTAAACTATAGACCATGGTCAGTAGCAATGCTTCAATATGTGTTCATCAATTATAACAAATGCACCACACTAATGACTGATGTTGTTAATGGAGGAAAGTGTGGGAGGAGGAGAAGGTGGTGTATATGGGAATCCCCTATATTTTCAATGTAATATTTATATAATCTAAAGTTCATTTAAAGATAAAGAAAAAAAAATCAATTTAGTACAGGAAAAATTAAAAAAAAGATTCTTCTTTTTCTTGTTTTTTAAAGTTGTTTTGATCCTCTTCTATGTTTTCCATAATTTCTTCCTTTTATCAAATCATTTAAACAAGCAATGTTACTTTCTTGAATAGGATATTTGTAAGTCTTGGTGAAAGATTCAGTATCTATAATTCCTCAACTAACATTTTAAGCAGGATATCTTTACCAATATTATTCTTAAACAGTTTTACTTTTCTCTAATGTGTTCTGCAATATGTGCCCTCCCTCATTATTTATTTACTGCTACAGAAAAGTTGTATTTCATGCTACTTACTTAACCCTGAATGCTCATGGCTCTGATATTTGGAAGCACTGTACATTCTTGTGCATTCTGGATTTGTTTTGTTTGCTCTGAGACAATAAGTTTGATTTTCCAATAAAAAATTGTAGTTAAAATGAGATTTCTGTCCTCCTTTCCTATTAAATAATACACAAAAATAGGTGCCATGATATTTTCATAACTCACTCTTCTCAAAACCTTCTCCCCCCTGTGTGCTTAGTTCAGGATCATTTGTTGCACAGTGTCACATGTATTATGCTTGAAATCAAAAGATTTTTGTTTATTTCATCCATTTAGATAATATTACTGAGCTACAACTGCTGAAGAAATCACAGGTAAAGGTTCAGTGACCTTCTTCCAGCCCTTGCCTCACCTACCATTCCTTTTCTATTTTGAGCTGATGCTTTAGTTAGTTTCCATTCCACAGCCCTGGGGAGATGTTAGGTCTACTGAAAATGCCTGACCATCCTTTAAACCCAGAAACTAGGAACAAGCAGCCTCAGATGCTTCTCAGGGGGTGGGAATTTTCAATGGCAGGGTACCCTCCCTCTGGATGAATGCCAGGGAGTTGTCCTATTAATAAGTACTCACAAAGAAAAAGCAGTCTCAGGGAACTTCCTAAATTAGGATCAGAATCCTAACCCTCACACAGACTTTTAAAAAACAGAACAGACCCTACTATCTCTATCCACCACTTTTTCAACTGTCCACTCTGTCCTTTCCAAATAAGGTTAAAAAAAGAAGATTGTTTTTGGTGGCTTAAAAGTGAAATATATATATATATATATATATATATATATATATATATATATATATATATATATATATATATATATAAAGCATGGAATAATCTTGCCTAGTCCTGTAACTGCCCATTTTATCATCAAAGATCAGGAGAGGAAATTCTTCTTCTGAAAATATTTGAGGGGAACAATGGAGGACAAAGTTCATGTATGTATTCACTTCATAAATCATGCTCGTTTACTTACTTGTTATATGTGCCTTCTTCAAATCAAACCACAACCTCCTGAGAGAGAATCTTTCAACAATGGAGAAGAGATAAGAACACTTCTTCTCACCAACAAATGAGTGATTATATATATACGAAAATCTTTACCTTCTTTTGACCCCTTTCTGTAGTACACTCAGCACACCTAAGTGGAGCAGGTACCTCAAAGCCAGCCAAGGCCCCTTGCTTCTACTCCAGCAATGGTTGTGCTGTGGAAATGAGAGTAAAAGAGCTCCAAACTGGAGTTGCGGTTCAAGTTTTAAACTCAATTGGACTAAGTTTAATAAACTACATACCCAGAAAATAATGGAATTTAAATTTAGGGTGACCACTTCTCAGTGCCAATGAGGGACTCAAAAAAGCAAAAGTAAGGAATTTTTTTTTTGGAAAAAAATATTTTCATAATCGCTCCTGGAGTTAAGACTACCCAGAAAACTGTCAAAGAACTGATTATATACCAATTTGTCACTTCAGTATTCTTAAATGTGTGTCACTATAAAGCAGAGACATTTCAAAATTTTATATGAATATTATGTATATCCATACTCAAGAAAAAATGAGCATTAAGCATAAGTCTCATGTTCTTAGAGGGAAAAATCTTCTGATATTTTACAGTTATACATTTTTTTCAACTCAAATGACAATGTTGGCTTTATCTGTTTGAAAAGAATATTGCGTTTCCATAAATGGAAAAAACTTGCAAGGTTTATGAGACTTTACACATCACGATAGTTTACATCAGTTTTTATTGTGTTTTGTACAGTTAAAATTTTAAGTGGATATTTTATTATACTTTGCCAAAATTATGTTGAACTAGTATTTTGTGAAAATTATTCCTAGTTGTGAATTATTTTGTTATTAATATATGACTTACTTGAAATTATTTGTAATCAATTTTATTGATTTGCTGAGCTATCTAGATATGTTATGTTTGATTGTAGCTAGACATTGTTTTTGAAAAATACTACTTTTTGAAAGTATTGTTTATTATTTTCTTCTGAACAGGAAGTGTCATTTATATGATATATATGAAATAATATAGCCAAAGTTACAAGCCTTAAGTTATCTTAGACATTTTACTTCCCTTAAGACATCTTAGTTTTGATTTACTGTTTTCATTAAGTTCTCCTTTACAATAGTGTTTGACTTTAATACCATTTATTTTTACTTCTGTCTGCTCTGATTCAGTTCTAGTTGGTATCTGGCATATAGTCAACTGATAAGTTTTGGTTTGTTTTATTTTTTTTTAATTTACAGAGCATGGAATTTCTTTTTTCTGTTCTAACTTGACAAAAAGTAAATATAAATTTATTTTATCACCTAGAAAATATTACAAAAATAGACTAAAAATAAACCTGTGTGGTGTATGGAAATGACATTGTAACAATTTTGTTATATGTGAAATTATTAGAAGAAACATCTCAATACAGAAAAAAAATTATCTCTATTCATAAGCAAGAGTAGCAAACTAGACTACTAGGAAGCTTTAAGATCCCTATTAAATAATATATTGAATTATATTTGTGTAAGACATTTTTTTCTCTGTATATTTAAAGAAGGATGCTTCCTACAAATTAGAAGAAATGAGCCATGGTAAGTATTTTAAAAATCTACATTATATTGAAAATAACAGCACACACATACTTACATGTATGTTTATATTTTATAAAAGTTCCATATAACTTAAAATATGTAATTGAAAAGATGATAAATTAATTACTATAGTTTTATATACTCTATTTAAAAAGTAGATGCCTTCAGGCCTTCAGTACCTACATTTTATGTTCATTTCCTAAATCACATTTGTGATTAATCTAAGGATGTAGGAAACAAGGAAAGGGATTAAAATGTCTTCAGACACCATCGCACTGTGATTATGACAACTAAATCTCTATGGATAAACCAACACGATGAGTGTTTGAACCAACCGAGACCCCCGACGTTCTTTCTGGCTAACAGAACCCTAATTTTTTAGAAGTCCATGCAGGATATGACTCACGATTTCAAAATATCTCAGAATATTCTTCTGCTCCTTTGTTAGATGCTGGCCATTAGACCTAAAAGGAATTATGCTGGGGTGATTTGGAAAGGATTTTGCCTTTCTGATCAAATAAATTGAATCCTTTTCTAATTTTTAAAAAAATTTCTTTAAAGCAGGCATTTTGTGTGTAGCTACTGAAATCATAGAAAGACCAGAAAACAAGAATGTAAAAATTTTAAAAAAACAACAACAATATGCTAAAGTGCTGGATTTTTCAGACAAAATGGGTCAGTCTTTGGTAGCTTCATTAAACCTCAATTTAAAATAAATAGTATGAACTTTATCTTGGTTGCTATCGAATTTGGGGCCAGCTACACTACCTTCACTAGAAGTAAAAAGCAATATTAAATATTACAAATGGGAAAAATTAATGACAATAGATAAGGTGAATTTTCAAAACAAACCTCAGTAGTAAAATTCATTTAATGAAGCACAAGCATCTATTTAAAAAATAGGCTAATAAATATAATGACTTTCTAAAAAAAGTCTCACATAAATTCTCAGTGTTCAAGAAAGTCTGTAATAGAAAATGAGCATTTGCTCATTAAAGTCCATAGACGTAGGTAGGAATGAAATATCTTTGAATTTCAGGCCATTCACAGTGCACCCTTCAGATCAGTTTACTTTGAGGTCTTTATAATGTAATCATCTAATCTATTCTCAATCCATGCTTTCTTATTCATTCAGTATAACAATATCATATGATTTACCTTTTGAATGTGGTGATGCATTTTTCATAGTGCATATGATTCACAGATTACTTTCTTCAGCTAAGGGAAATGTGCACTCATTTCCTGCTAAACAAAGTTACTGCATAAAAAGGGAAGAAACATATTAAAGTGATGCAAATCTTACATTTTACAGGAAAGAATATGGTGCTAAAGGCATTTTTGTCATGAAGGTTGAAAAGGCAAAAGTCTAGTGTTCATCCATAGAAAGATGACAGACTAACCGTTAAGCATTTAAATAATGCTCTTTACAACCTTAGCTAGAATGAATTCTCAAAGAACTGGACAACAAATCAAATGAGTCTGCATGAATCAAAATTTTGGAGACAGATTATTTTGTTAAGCATGTTTTCTGTATAGTGAAAAGTTCTGGTTGCTACACCCTATTAATATCTTAGACTAGATTATTAAAGATAGACATACTTTGAAAATTCCTTGTAAAATTATAGCAAATGAAAATGTACAAATCAGATCAGGTATTTTACAAAAATTGGGTAAACATTATTATAACTATTGTTTAGTAGTTATTCATATTTGTTTAAGGATTTAACTAATAAGCAATATGCTTTTTATAACTCTTTTGAAGGAAAATGATATCTGAGTCTGAAAAGGCTTTACATTCCTTGTAAATGTCCTTTATCCATTACAGTTGTTTATCAAGTGCATCCCATGGAATATAACATAAAATAGCAAGACTTTGCAGTAAATAAATTTAGTAATGCCTTGTGTAATATTTCTTATTGGGCATTCACAAAACATACAGCTATGTTAAAAACAAAGAAACTTTCTAGAGTCAAAACTTTTGTAACCTTGTTTAGCCCTGACTTCCCAAAACTTATTCTTCTAAAGAATGCTTCTTCTCATGAACACTTAACAATATCATATCATTAAGCTCTATTTCCCAAAGGATAAGAATGTAAAATACAAGAAATTAGAGCCTAATAAAATATCACTTTTATTGAGTAATTGCAGAAGATCATTCCCATGAAATGGATTTCCAGAGACACAACTTGACATGATTATGCCTTTCACAGAGAAAAGAATTGGATATCGACATAATAAGTTCTAGACTAGGAATCAGCATTTTTTTCCTCTAAAGAGCAAGTTGGCAAATATTTTAGACTGTATAGGAAAATACTGAACTGTCATTAATGTTGAATTCTGCTATAGAAAATAAGTATATGAATAACCATGGATGTGTTCCAATAAAACTTTATTTACGGATATTGAAATTTGATTTTCATATAATTTTCATGTCACTGAGTACTCTTAGTCCTTTGATTTTTAAATATTCAAAAATTATGGAAAACACTCTTAGCTCATAAATAGAACAAAAATGTAGCAGTCCTGATTTGGTCCACAGACCCTAGTTTCTACACCTGTTCTAGGATAAAACCCTTATGGAATTGATTACTATTTACTTGTGTCTTTTAGAAAGACATAGGACACCTCAATATTCAGGCTTAGAGCATTTGACCTCAAATTTTATGTTCCTTTAATAAGAACGAAGGAGAAAATTAAGATAAAGAAGAGAATGTGGCATAATATATACAACTTATTATACACAAGTCTTTATTTTATAATATCAGGTAATTAACTTTTTTCAATGCATCTTAATGAATCTTATTTATGTCTGCTATATCTTATTAGGGAATTTTATTACCTAATTACTGATATTTGTGCATTTTAAGGATTTTGTTACAAAAATAAAATAAAATACATGATGTCATGGAAAACAAAAGAAAAACTATTTTGAAATTTTACCATAATCATTTTAAGTATATATCGATAAGTTCTTTCTTACTTGTTAGGAAATTCAGTATATGAAAAATAAGGCATGAAATAAATCTATTTTGTCCAGTGTATTTTTATGGGACTTGATGCTATAACTCATTTTTAGAATAATGTAAATTGAGGACTATCTGTAGCTTGTTTCATTACTCTATAGTATTCTAGTCTCTGAATATGATATCATTGTTTCATTCGTTCTCTATTGATGGACATTTGGTGTGTACCCACTCGGGGGTATAATATACAATTTGTTATGAATATTTGTACCTGAATTCTGTTGTAACAAAGCATACATTACTGAAACATATAGTATGCCTACAGGAAATGTATAACATCTTTGTCTCTACTGGATATAGTTTAAAAGAAAAATTCCCAATAGTGGCATGAAGTTATACTCTTATGATCAGCAAATGGATCTCCCTATTTCCCCAGCTTTCCAAAAGTCAATACGTTCAGAATTTGTAATTTTAACTATCATGAAGTTTTCCTCTCTTTTCACTTCCCTTTCCTTTCCCTCCATTCCATTCTATTCCTTTTCTTGCTCTTCCCTTCCTTTCTCCTCCTTCTCTTTACCATTTTTGTGGCATTTCTCTACGTATAGATTTTAAAACCTGAATTCATCCCAATTACATTGGAATGAGATGTATTCTATTATTAACCCTTAAGAAGACACTAAGGATAATGGAGTTCAAATGAGGAGTGTATGCTTAGGAATATCAAAGGCAATTTCTAAGTCAGGTAAGAGGAAATCTGGAAAAAGTCTCTTAGTTTTAGCAAAAAATCTTCGGTGATCTTTGTTAGTGCCTTTTGTAAGAACTGAAGCCAAACTGCAAATAGCCAGGCCAAACAGGGAATTTTAGTGGTGAAAGCAAACCAGGTAGGTGACACTTGGAAGAAGTTTGGCTACTTGGAGGGATAAGATGAAGACAAATAGGGATTAGAAACTACAAAGTGTGTTTCTTCCTCACTCTGTCTTAATTGAGTTCTAGTTTCTGTAATTTTTTCTTACTTATATAAGCACTTTTGTAACCACCATATAACTCAATATGGACAATATTGTCAACATTCTAAAATGCTTCCATCATCCCATTGCTGTCCATTCTACCATCAACAATAACCACTCTTCTGAAATTTGTTGCTATAAGGTTTTTTGCCTATATTTTTTTAACTTCATATAAATGGAGACATAAAATATATACTTTTGTCTTATTTATTTCACTTCACACTGTTTGAATTATTCATGCATGTCTCAAGTGCAAAAATAACATACTCTTTTATTGATAGCCTTTATTTTTAGAACAGTTTTTGATTTACAGAAAAGTTAAGCACATGGTATAGAGGCTTCCATATATCCATTTGCAAAAAAGTTTTCCCTATTTTAATATTATTAATAGGGCACATTTCTTATAATTAATGAGCCAACATGCATACCTTGGTATTAACTAAAGCCTATAGTTTATTCAGAATTCTTAAATTTTTACCTAATGATTTTATCTGTTACATGATTCTATCCAGGGTACCACATTACATTTAGTGATCATGTTTTCTTAGGTTCCTCTTGGCTATAAAAGTTTCTCAGACTTCTCTTGCTTTTAATGATCTGAGATGTGTTTATAAATATATATATATATATATATTTATTAGAGAAGGTGTGAGCTTACAAAACAATTATGCATAATGTGTAGAATTCCCATACATCAACCCTCCATCAACAACTTGCATTGTTGGGGAACTTTTGTTACAGATCATAAAAGAATATAATCAGTCTGTTACCACTAACTATGGTCCATAGTTTACATTAGGTATATTTTTCCATATGCCCCTTTTATTAACACCATATTTTAGTATTGTACATTTTCTATTGTTCACGAGAGGACATTCTTATATTTGTACTGTTAACCACAGTCCATCTTCCACCACGTGGATCATGGTATTATATGGTCTCATGCCTTGTACTAGGCATCCAAGGTATATATTCAGTGGCTCTCACTTTCATCACAGAACATGTGCAGTCAGCATTCCTGTAAACACCTGAATGTTTTCTATAGTCAAAATTAAAAAAAAAAATCCCACATTCCCCTATTACTGATCCCTGACATTGATGTAAGAATATTACAAAATTGCTAATTATATTCCATGAGTTATAGTAATTGTATTTTTTCAAGCACTATCATATACTTACCATCTTGCAATAGTGACATACATTTGGTCTAGTTCATAGAAGAACATTCTTGTCATTGTATTATTATTATTAACCAGAATACTCATCCACCTCTGGGTTCACTATGTTCTTCAGTCCCTAGATTATTCTCAAGATTTCTTTCAATTGATATTTATGTCACTTAACTACCCCTTTCATCCACAATCTCATTTAGAAACTAGCCATGTTAGTTATATTCATTATAATGTGTTACCATCAACTCTATCAATTTCCCCACTTTTAGAGTCAAGTGAATTAAATCTCTATATACACTAAGCATCAATACACCTTCTCAACATTGAAACTATTTCCTAGTAACCTGTACTCTATATTTTAACACAAAGTGTTTGTTCATCATATTTAGTTCATATTAGTGAAACCGTACAATATTAGATGTTTTTGTCTCGCTTTTTTCACTCAAAATATTGTCCTCAAGTTTCATCAGTGTTTTCATTTGTGTCCTAATTTCATTTTTTATTACAGCAGCATAATAGTCCATCATATGTGTATACCACATTTGCTTTATCCATTCATCAGTTGATGGAAACTTTGATTGTTTCCATCTTCAAAGAGTTGTGAATAATGCCACTAAAAATATCATTGTGAAAATGTTTGTTTGCATCACTGTTTTCAGTTCTTCTGGAAATATTCTTAGTAGAGGGCTTGCCAAATAATATGGTAGTTTTATTTTTAGCTTCTTGAGGAACCACCAAACTGTCTTCCACAGAAGATGCACCATTCTGCCTTCTCACCAACAGTGATAGAATGTTCCTATCTCTCCACATCCTCTCCTTGCAGTTCCCTAATAGCTAGTGATAGTGAAAATTTTTTCATGTATGTATTAGTCAACCAAAGGTGTGCTTATGCAAAATACAAGAAATTGGTTGGTTTTTTTAAAGGGTATTTATTTGGAGTAGGAGCCTACAGATACCAGGCCATAGAGCATAAGTTACTTCCCTCACCAAAGTCTATTTTCTTGTATTGGGGCAAGATGGCTGCTGATGGCTATCAGGGTTCAGGTTTCCTGGATTCCTCCCTTCCAGAGTCTTGCTCCTCTCTGGGTTCAAGGTTCCTTTCTTCTTAGGGCTGGCTTCTCTTTCCTCTGTGAACTTGCTTCCTGGGGCTCCAGCTTAAGTCTTTAGCATCAAATTCCAACATCAAAACTCCAATATCAGAAACCCTCAACTCTCGTCTTTGCCATGTCTTTTATCTGTGAGTTTCCACCCACCAAGAGGTGGGGACTCAATGCCCTAATCATAACTTAATCATGCCCAGGTACAGATCAGATTACAAACATAATCCAATATCTATTTTTGGAATTCATAACCACATCAAACTGCTACAATGTGCTTTTTTGTCATTTGTATTTTCTTTTTGGATAAATGTCTAAGTCTTGTTGCTCATTTTAAATTGGATCATTTGTCCTTTTATTGTTGAGTTGTATATTTTCTTTATATAGCATGGAAATCAAACTCTTATCAGATATGTGGTGTCCAAATATTTTCTCCCATTAAGTAGGCTGCCTTTCCACCATATTGACAAAATACTTTGAAGCACAAAATGTTTAAGTTTGAAAGTTTGAGGAGGTCCCATTTATGTTTGTTCTGTCATTGCTCATGTTTTCAGTATAAAGTATAAGAAACCATCACCTATCACTAGGTCTTAAGATGTTTCCCCACATTTTTCTTCTAGGAGTCTGATACTTCTAGCTTTTATGTTTAGGTCTTTGATCAGATAGGAGTCCTCTTTCTTTTTTTTTTTTAGATATGGATATCCAGTTCTCCCAGCACCAATTGTTGAATAGACTGTTCTGCCTCAGCTGGGTGGGCTTAACAGCCTTGTCAAAAATTACTTGACCATAGAAGTGAGGGTCTGTTTCAGAAATATCAATTTGACTCTATTGGTCTATACGTCTATGTCTATGTTTAAGCCAATACAATGCTACTTTTACCACTGTAACGAGGTAATATGATGTAATGTCAAGAAGTGAGAATCCTCCAACTTTGTTCTTATTTTTTAACACATTTCCAGTTATTCAGGGACACTTTCCCTTCCAAATACATTTGATAATTGGGTTTCCCATTTCTTAAAAAAGACTATTGGAATTATAATTGGGACTGCGTTGAATCTGTATATCAATTTGGTTAGAATTGACATCTTAATGATATTTAATCTTCTAATCCATGAATATGGAATGTTCTTTCATTTATATAGGTCTTCTTTGATTTCTTTTAGCAATGCATTGTAGTTTTCTAGATTCAAGTGCTTTATTTCTTTGGTCAAGTATATTCCTAAATATTTTATTCTTTTTGTCACTATTCTAAATGGAATTTTTTTCCTGATTTCTTCCTCATATTGGTCATTATTAATTTACATTATCACTACTGATTTTTTACATTAACTTGTATCCTGCCACCCTGCTGAACTTGTTTATTAGCTCTACAAAATTTGTTGCTGACTTTCCTGACTTTCTAACTATAGGATTGTATCATCTATGAATAGTGAAAATTTTACTTCTTCTTTTTCAATTTGGACACATTTTATTTCTTTTATTTGTCTGATTCCTCTCACTAGCACTTTTGCACTTTATTGAGCAACAGCAGTGACATTACACAAACTTATCTTGTTTCTCTTTTCAATGGGAAAGCTTTCAATCTTTCACCATTGAGTATAGTATTAGCTGCTGGTTTTCATGTATAGTTTATCATGTTACTATTCATTTCCTATGTTTTGGAGTATTTTAACCAAGAAAGGATGCTGTATTTTGTCAGATGCCTTTTTTGCAACAATTAAGATGATGCTTTGATTTTTCTTCTTTGATTTGATTTAATTAATGTAATGCATTATGCTGATTGATTTTCTTGTGTTGAACCACACTTGCATGTCTGGTATAAAACCTACTTGATCATGATGAATAATTCTTTTAATGTGTTGTTGGATATGATTATTGAGTATTTTGTTGAGGATTTTTACACCTGTATTCATTAAAGAAATGGATCTTTAATTTTCTTTTTATGGAATAACTTTATCTGGCTTTGTTATAAGGGTGATTTTGACTTTGAAAAATGAGTTTGGTAGCACTCCTTTCTGTTTAAATTTTTAGAAGAGTTTCAGTAAGATTAGTATTAAATTTTCTTTGAATGTTTTTCAAAGAAGCCCCATGACTTCATTTTGTGAATCTGTTTCACAACTGTTTCAATCTCTTCACTTGTGATTAATTTGAGGCCTTCTATTTCTTCTAGGGTCAATGTAGGTTGGTTGTATATTCTTGGAATTTGTCCATTTCATGACTAGTTTGTTGGCAGGCAGTTGTTCATAGTATTCTTTTATGATCTCTTTTATTTCTGTGGAGTCAGTAGTAAAGCCCCATTTTCATTTTTCATTTTATTTATTTGCATCTTCTTTTTTTTGTCAGTCTAATTAAGGATTTGCCAATTATATTGAATTTTTTGAAGAATCAACTTTTGGTTTTGTTAATTCTGTGTTTGTTGTTGCTCTTAATTCCATTTATTTCTGTTCTGAATATTTATTATGTCATCCCTTCTGCTTGCTTTGGTTATAATTTACTGTTCTGTTTCTAGTTCCTGCAGATGTATAGGTAGGTCATTGATTTTAGCTCTTTCTTCTTTTTTAGTGTAAGCATTTAAAGCTATAAATTTCGTTCGCAGCACTGCCTTTGCTGCATCCCATAGAGTCTTATATATTGTGTTCTCATTTTCATTAGCCTCAAAATATTTACTGATTGCTCTTGCAATTTCCTCTTTGACCCACTTCATATAGTGTGTTTAATCTCCATATATTTGTGAATGTTCCCTTTTTCTGCTGATTGCTGATTTCCAGCCTTATTCCATTAGGATCAGAGAAAGTGTTTTGGAAAATGTCAATGTTTTTAAATTTAGTGTGAGCTATTTTGTGACCCAATATAAGGTCTATTCTGGCAAAAGTTACATGAACACTTGAGAAGAATGTGTATACTGCTGTTTTGCATATAATGCATATCTATGAATTTTATCACATTATTCAATCTCTCTCTTTCTTGATTGTGTGTCCAGAATGTGAGTACTATGTTGCAATATCCAGATATTATTGTAGAGGCATCTATTTTCCCCTTCAGTTTTGCCTTTGATTGTCTCATGCAATTCAGGGCATCCTGGTTAGCTGCATATATATTATGATTGCTGTTTCTTCCTAGTAAATTTCTCCTTTTATTAATATATAACATCTTTCCTTGTCTGTATTAACAGCTTTGCTTTTAAAGTAATTTCATCTGATATTAGTATAGCTTCACCAGCATTTTGTTATTGTTGTTACTGCATATGTAGAATATCTTTTTCTCAGTCTGTCACTTTCAATCTATTGGTATCCTTTGGTCTAAGATAGGTCTCTTGTAGACAGCATATAAATAGCTCATATTTTCTTATCCTTTCTGCCAGTCTGTGTTTTTGATTTGGAATTTTAATCCATTATCACTCAATGTTAAAACTTCAAAGCTCAACCTTTTGACCTTTGATTTTAAGCTGTCATATCTTATTTTGAACACTCTTTAAAATTTTAGTTATTTTTTACTGATATACCTATTCATTTCTAAACTCTTTTGTAACTCTCTCTTTCCTATTTTCACTTTTCAGGCTGTAGCA
Organism: Dasypus novemcinctus; assembly: GCF_030445035.2. Taxonomy (NCBI): domain Eukaryota; kingdom Metazoa; phylum Chordata; class Mammalia; order Cingulata; family Dasypodidae; genus Dasypus; species Dasypus novemcinctus. The sequence continues at coordinate 59,118,196 of NC_080673.1, forward strand.
CGCCCTTTAGTATTTCCTGCCAAGCTGGTTTCTCAGTTACAAACTCTCTCAGTTTCTGTGTATCTGTGTATGGTCTAAACTCACCCTCATTTTTGAAAGACAGTATTAACAAATATGATTTTGGGGTGGCAGTTTTTCTCTTTCAATCTGATGAGAAATCTGCAATTAATCCTATTGGGCATCCTTTGTATATATTGAATTGCTTTTCTCTTGTTCTCAAGATTCTCTCTTTGTCTTTGGAATTTGACATTCTGATTAGTATGTGTCTCAGAGTAGGTCTACTCAGATTTATTCATATAGGAGTATGTTGTGCTTCTTGGACATGGATATCTATATCCTTCAATAGGGTTGGGAAATTTTCTACCATTATTTCCCCAAATATTCCTTCCCCCCTTTTCCCTTCTGTTCTCCTTCTGGGAGACCCATGATATGTATGTTTGCACATATTTTGCCATTACTGAGTTCCCTGGGACCCTGTTTAACTTTTTAAATAATCTTTTCTTTAAATGTTCTTTAGTATGTTTACTTTTGAAGGTCATTTCTTCATTATCAATTTTGCTTTCTTTTACCTCTTCAAATCTGCTTTTATATGCATACATTGTATTTTTTATTTCATTTAATGTGACTTTCATTCCATAATATCTGCTATTTTTCTATGTATGCTTTCAAATTCCTTTTTGTGTGCACCCAGTGTCTTCTCAATATTCTTAATATCTTTAGCCGTCTCTTTGAATTTATTAAGATTTGTTTGAACATCTATGATTAGTTGTCTCAAATTCTTTATGTCATCTGGAGATTTAGCTTGTTCCATTGACTGGGCCAGATCTTCCTCTTTCTTGGTATGGATTGTAATTTTTGTTGGTTTCTCAGCATCTGTTTTACTTGACATATTTATTCTGAACTCACTTTCTCTCTTTATGCATAGCTTTCTGTTTGAGTGGCTTTGTGCTACATCCCCACTTTGACATTTGGTTGAACTTAATTTTGAACTTTTTACTGGCTTATGTTTAGCTAATCTGAATATTTTTCAGCTTTTTTTCCAATTTGTTTCTTGCTCTGTCTTCCTTGCTGGCTATGAAGTAGCAGCCTAGGATGCAGGTCATACTGTAAGTCATGGAGGCTGAACCTGCCCACATTGCCCCAGCAACTTATTAAGCTTCTTCCCACTTTCCCCCCTGGTAATGATAGTGACAGAACCACAGCCATGCAAGCTTGGCCACAAACTATGCAGGCCAATATCCCCTGCAGTTGCCCAGAGACACTGATGAAACTCCATGCCCTTTTCTTTCCAGACTGGGGCAGGGATAAAACCACAAGTGTGGGCAGTAAACTAAGCTATGTGGATCAAAAGTGATGGCAGTTGCCCTGATAGACTGATGAAGAACCAGCCTCCCATTTCCCCTGCCAGGGGTGGGATGGAGCCTCAGGGATGTGCAAAAATCCTGCCGGCATTGGCTGAAAACGCCTGCAGTTACCCAGAAGGCTGAGGGACTGTTCCCCCTCCCCCTCCCTGTCAGGAGTGGAGATAGAACTACAAGTGTTTTCAACAATCTAGTCCATGCAGGTCGAAAGTGATTGCAGCTGCTTGGAGATGGTGAGGGAGCACTATCTCTCTTCTGCTCTGTCAGGGGCAGGGATGAGCCACATGTTTCCAACAGTCTAGTCTGCGTGGGCCAGAAGTGACTGCATTTGCATGGAGAGGCTGAGGGAGACACGACCTTTTGACTTGCCATGTGAAAAGCTAAAGACCAGGGATCGCCAGCAAGCAGCTCCAGAATGCCACAGTTTTTAGGGAGAGAGCATGGCCTTGATGCTGCCTTGATTTTGACTGTTTTAAAATCTCAAATTTTGAGTGAATAAATCCCCATTGTTTATTCACTCATGGTATTTTCTTGAGCAGACCAGGAAACTAAAACATTCCCCTAGCTAAGGCACTGTTTATCAGATTTATCCCTTGCAAAGTTACTTGTTTTGCCCCTTTTCATATTTTACCCTTTATAAAGAAGTCTCTATGTGCAACACAGAGTTGAAGAGTGGAGACTTACAATTCCCCTCCTTGAGAGTGAAGAATCTAAATAATTTATTTGGGATTCTTCTGCATGGGACATTTTTCCTTTCTTCTGCATTTATTAACTTATTTAGTAATTTATATTAGTATGGACTCATGGATATTTACTTTATAGTTTAGGATATATTCCATTCAGTTGGCTCTGTGCTTTTTTACGTGACCCATTAATGAGTGTTTATTAATTAATTAATTAATTATTATTGTCTTTGATGGTTAGGTTCATGTGTAAACTTGGCCTGGTGATGGTGTCCAGTTTTTGGTTAAGCAGACACTGGCTTGATTGTTATTGTAAGGACATTTCTTGAACTTAAATTACCAATAAGATGGGTGCATCCATGACTGATTACATCTACAATCAACTGAGGAGGTTGCCTTCAATAATGAAAGAAATCTCATCCAATCATTTGAAGTCTTTAAAAGAAATATTAATGTCAGCAGACAGAGAAGAGATTTTTCATCTTTACTTCAACCATTCAGCTTCTCCTGGACAACTCACTGCCAGTCTATAGGAGTTCCTTGCTTGTACCCTGCCTTATAGAATTTGGAGTTGTGCATCACCACAGTCATGTGAGACAATTTTTATTTAAAATTCATACTATTTGCATATATCTTTTATCAGTTCTGAGTCCCTCGAGAACCCTGACCAATACAAACAATGTCTTATTTTCTGGCAATTCAAGATATCCCAGACTTATCTAGTATATTTCCCGTCCCAGACTTACATGTGCATATATCTATGAATATAATTTTATATAACCATTTATATGTAACTATTTATATCTAATATTTATATCTATATTATATCTATATTAGGTTAAATGTGAGTTCTTCCCGTCTCCAACTCTAATATGTTACCGTATAGATCATTATAGCACTATTGCCTTGCTTATCTGTAAACTCTCACTCCAATCGTGATTAAACCTGGTCCCATAATCTGCCATCCATTTTCCTAACTGTTTAATTCCCATATACATGAAGAGCAGGTTCAGAATTGTTAACCCAAACCACCATAGAAAAAAACTTTATCAACTAGATAAAGTACAGAACAGTAGAGTCTTACTGATTCCATTCATTTCCAAAGTTACTTAGGTCAGCACCTTTTCCTTTACCCCTCCAGTTATATTGTTTCATGTATTTGTAACACAGTTAGATTCTCTTATCACAGACTGCATTCTTTTCTAGGATTACTCCAAACTCCTAAATGACTCTTCAAAAATTTTTCATACATTAAAGTTTACTCACTGTGTTTTAAATTTCTATAGATTTTGACAAATTCATAATATCATGTATCTACCATTACCAGACCATACAGCATAGGTTTGCTGTCCTAAAATCCCCTGTGTTTCATCTGTTCTGCCCTCCTCTTCTCAAACCATATCTCTAGAAACCACTGATCTTTTTATTGGATCTCTTTATTTTTCTTTTCCAAAATGTTATATAATTGGAATTTTAAAGCCTTTTCACATTAGATTTTCTCATTAACAATAAGTTTTAGGGGTTCACAATGCCTTTCTGTTTTTTGAAAGTTCATTTATTTTTATCATTTAATCATATCCCATTGAGTGGATGTACCACAATTTGTTTACCATGTTCTTATTGACATCTTGATGCTTACAAGTCTTGTCAAATATAAAAGGGTATGGTGCTACAATTTTTTCATGTGGATATAAATTTTCAACTCAAATGGGTAAATAACTAAGTGCATGATTACTTGATGACGTGGAAATTCTCGAGGCCCTCATTACTTGTAGATCCTGTATTGTGAATTTGCCTACTCATTAAATTTATTTGTAAACCTCAAATCAGTCTTTGCAGTGTTTTTATGGTTGTTCATACACATGCACAGAATGGTGAAAAATTTGAATTACCTGCATCTCATATTCTCAGAGGAATAAAGCAAGGCAAAGCCCTGTCTTCTTATTTCAGCTCTTATACTATAAGCTAGTATGGTTTTCATGGTATACTTAGTGCTATAATTTTTGCATTTTTGTGCCTTTTTCATGATATTACTATTAAAATGGACTCCCATTTTAACATTATTAAACATATATTAACAAATCCACAGTTTACATATTGATTAGTTGACAAAGATATTGTGACCAGAGTATTGCATGAACCTAACTCTATAATTCTCCTAAGAGCAGTGGTTCAGTGCTGGCTAAATTAATGGTCAACGCAACTATGTATAACATTAACTACAGGCAATGGACAGTAGTATGCTTAGATTTGTAAGGAACTGCCAAACTGTTCTCCAAAGAACATGTACAATTTTGCATTCCTAAAAGAAAATATTGTGAGTTCCTCTTGCTCTGGTATTTGGTATTGTCAGTTTTTTGGATTTTGGAAATTTTAGTACAATTATAATTGTATTCCATTGCTATTTACTTTTAAATTCCTCAATGGAAAATGATGAGCGCCTGTTCATATTCTTATTTGACATCAGTATATCATCTCTGGTGAGGTATTTGTTCAGATCCTTTGCACATTTTAAATATATTTTCTTTTATTATTATAGAGATTTTTTCAACAAATGAATTTTATCAGTACATATTAATAAAGCATGCAATTCATCCAAAGTGTACTATCAATGGTATTTGGTATAATCACAAATTATACCAAATAGTTGTACATCATCACCTCAATCATTAGTAGAGCATTTTTATTTCAGTATTAATAAACAAAACACAGACAAATAAACAAGAACATTTATCACCTCTCAATTTCTCTATGCTTCCCCCACTGCACATAGTTGATGTTTTTGGCTATTCCATCCAAAGTATATAATCAATGCTTTTAGTATAATCATAATTTTGTACATTCTTCATCACAAAAAGTTTGGAAAAATTCCATTATCCCAAAAGGAAAGACTCCATACCCCTTAGCAATCCTTCCTCCGAGCTACAAAACCATTTTTCTCATTTCATCTTTGTAAATTGATTTTGATTTACATTTTGTATAAATAGAAGCATACAATATATAGTATTCTGCGTCTGGTCTCCTTCACATGGTATAATGTTTTGTTGTTGTTTTTATTTGTCTGATATTTACTTTTGTATTATTAACTTATATTTGTCACCTTCAAAGAAAAAATGGTCTTATATGTACAGTTCTACCCATATTCATGTTTTACATAATATATTTATATTTCACATACTACTTGTAGTTCTTAATAGGGCAATAAGACACTATCTGTCTTTTTTGTCTGGCTTCCTTCACTGAACATAATGTCCTCCAGGTTTATCCATGTGTTCATGTTTCATGACTTCATTTCTTCTTACAGCCACATAATATTCCATCATGGGTATACTCGACAATTTGTTTATCCATTCATCATTTGATGGACACCTGAGTTGTTTCCAACTTTTGACTACTGTAAATAATGCTAGTATGAACATCAGTGCACAGGTATCTATTCGTGTCACTGCTATCAGTTTTTCTGGGTATTTACCTAGCAATGGTATTGTCAGGTCCATTGTAAGTCTATATTCAATTTCATTAGGCATTGCCAAACAGTCCTTCACAGGAGCTGTACCAGTCTATATTCCCCCCAAGTGTGAATAAACATTCCTATCTCTCCACATCCTCTCCAACATTCACAGTTTTCTGACTTTTTAATAGTGGTCAGTCTAATAGGTATGAAATAATATCTCAATATAGTTTTGATTTGCATTTCCCTAATCGCTATTGATGTTGAACCAATTTTCATGTATTTTTACATTGGTATTTCTTTAGACAGTTGTCTTCCAGTCTTCTGCCCATATTTTAAATGGGAAGTTTATCTTTTTTTTGTTGAGTTGTATTATCTCCTTATATATTATGGATATTAAACCCTTATCAGATAAGTAGTGTCAAATATTTTCTCCCTTTGAGTCAGCTGCCTTCTCACCCTTTTGACAAAATCTTTTGAAGTGCAAAAGGCTGAACTTGAGGAGGTCCCATTTATCTGTTATTTTTCTTTTGTTGCTTGTACTTTGGATATAAGGTTTAAGAAACTACAGCCTACTACAAGATCTTGAAGATTTTTTCCTACATTTTCTTCAAGGATTTTTATGTTTTTTAAAAATATTTAAATCCTTGATCCATTTTGAGTTAATTTTCATATAACATGTGAGATAAGGGTCTTTCTTTCTTTCTTTTGGATATGGTTTTCCAGTTTTCCAAGCACCATTTATTGAATAGGCTGTTCTGGCCCAGTTGGGTGGGCTTAACCACCTTCTCAAAAATCACTTGACTGTAGATTTGAGGATCTATTTCTGAGTTCTCAATTCAGTTGCATTCATCAATCTGTCCATCCTTATGCTAATACCATAATGGTTTTTAACACTGTAGCTAAATAATTTGCTTTAAAATCAGGAAGTGAGAGTCCTCCACCCTTTTTCTTCTTTTTTAAGATATTTTTGGCTATTCAGGGACACTTACCCTTTGAAATAAATTTGATTATGGCTTTTTGATTTCTGGAAAAAAGGCAGTTGAGATTTTTATTGGGAATGCATTGACTCTGTAAATCAGTTTGGGTAGAATTGACATCTTAACCAAATTTAGTGTTCCAATCCATGAACATGGAATGTCCTTCCATTTCTTTAAGTCTTCTCGATTTCTTTTAGCAATGGTTTGCAATTCTCTGTATAGAGCTTTATGTCCCCTGTAAGTTTATTTCCAAAAATATATTTGTTTTAGCTGGTATTATAAATGGAATTTTTTTTTCTGGTTTCCTTCTCCGATTGCACACCAGCAGTGTAAATAAACAATATTGATTTTTGCTTTTTAACCTTGTATCCCATCATGTTGCTAAACTTGTCTATTAGTTCTAGTGCTTTGCTGCAGGTTTTTCAGGATTTTTAAAATATAGGACCATGAGATCAGCAAGTAGTGAAAATTTTACTTCTTCCATCTTAGTTCCATGCCTTTTATTTCTTTGTCTGGCCTAATTGCTCTAGCTAGAACTCCTACTAAATGTTGAATAATAATGATGACAGTGGACATCCTTGTCTTGTTCCTGATTTCAGCAGGAAAGCTTTCAGTCTTTCACCATTGAGTACAATGGTAGCTGTAGGTTTTTCGCATATGCATTTTACCATATTAAGATTACTTCCTTCTATTCCTGTCTTTTGGAGTAATTTTAACAAGAAAGGGTGCTGTATTTTGTCAAATGCTTTTTCTGCATTAATAAAGATAATCATGTGATTTTCTCCTTCAATTTATTATTGTAGTTTCTTACACTATTTGAGTATTTTGTGTTGACCCATGCTTGGATACCTGGGATAAACCCCACTTGATTTGATATATATAATTACTTTATTGTGGTTTGAATTCTGTTTGCAAGTAGTTTAAGGTTTTTGAATCTATATTCATTAGAGATATTGGTCTGTAATTTTCTTTTTTTGTGTGTGTGGTATCTTTAGCTAGTTTTTTGGTATTAAGGTGATATTGGCTTCATGGAATGAGTTTGGTAGCATTTATTCCTGTTTAACTTTTTGGAAGAGCTTGAGCAAGATCACTATTAATTCATCTTTGAATGATTGGTAGAAATTACCTGTGAAGCCATCTGGTCCCAGGCTTTTCATCTTTGGGAGGTTTTTTGATGAGGGTTTCCATCTTTTCACTTGTCATTGGTTTGTTGAAGTCTCCTAATTTTCTAAAGTCAGTGTAGATGGTTCATATGTTCCTAGAAATTTTCTCGTTTTTGGCATACAGTTGTTCATAGTATCCCCTTATGATCTCTCTTTTTTCTACAGAGTCAGTGATGATATCCCCCTTCTCATTTCTGATTTTACTTATTTCTGTCTTCTTTCTTTTCTTCTTTCAGTCTAGCTAAGGTGTTGTCAACTTGTTGATCTCCTCAAAGAACCAACATTTGATTTTGTTGACTCTCTCTATTGTTTTTCTGTTCTTGATTTCATTTATTTCTACTCTGAATTTTGCTATTTCTTTCCTTTGTCTTGGTTTGGGATTGGTTTGCTCTTCTTTTTCTAGTTTTTCCAGGTGTGCATTTAGATCACGAATTTTAACTCTTTTTTCATTTTTAATGCAAGCATTGAGGGCTATAAATTTACCTGTCAGCACTGCCTTTGCAGTATCTCATAGCTTTTGATACATTGTGTTCTTACTTTCATTCATCTCAAGATAACTTGCTAAATTCTCTTGCAATTTCTTCATTGATATTCTGCTTGTTTAAGACTATGCTGTTTAATCTCTAATATATTTTTAATCTCATCCATTTTGTCTTTCATTCCCGTAAGTTCTGTTACTTTTCTTTGCAGAATTTAAACGTGTTCTTTATGCTCACCCAGTGTCTTCTTAATATCCTTTATCTCTTTATTCATATTTTCTTTCAATTCTTTAAATTTATTCGTGAGTGTTGTGTGGTTATCACTGATTGTCTTGAATCTCTTCAGGATATTTGGTTTGTTCCTTTGGGCCATTTATTCCTGTTTTCTAATATGCCCTGCAATATTTTGTTAATGTCTAGGCATCTGAGATATTGTTGAATTTATTTTGATGACCATTGCCTCTCTCTCTTGCCTACTGTTATTACTTTTTCATAGCTCTTCTTTATATGGTCCGACTCTTCCTAAGTCTTTAAAATTGCCTAGTTTAAGGTATCAAAATTGTGCCTGGGACTGACTAATGGTGCACTGAATTTCTCCCCAGGGTTGGGTAAAGAGAACTAAAAAAGCAGTTTTGTCCATGTAATTTTCTGACTGGCCAGCAGATATCACTCATTGATGTACCTTTCCACAGAGGTGTATCTCTCAGTTCTCCTTTGTTTTTGTCTGATCAGAGCTATGATTCAAAGTATGCTCTGAATTCACTGAAGACTCCTTAAACCCCTCACTCTTCCCTTGTTGCAGCTGACAAGGACGAAGACATTTGACTCCCTCTCACTCAGTTGCAATGATTCAATGGTTTTACACTGATGAATATCTCGCGGGGGGGGGGGGGGGATGTGTGTGTGAGGGTATCCCTTCCCAGTGGCCAGGAGGTTTAATAATTCAAAGTTTCTTTATTCAGTTTCTTCATTTCTCTGTCCCTCATCTCCTGGGAGTTTTGAAGCACTGATCTGGTCTGCTGGCCCCCAGAGCAGGTCCCTCAGGCAGTTTTTGTCTCTTTCCCTGTTGTTTCTGTGACAGAGCTGAACTAACACCATCTTTATCTGCCTAAACTGACACCATCTTTCCTCAATCCTTATTGTATACTGTATTTGTCAGTCAAAAGGGTGCTGATGCAAAGTACCAGAAATCTGTTGGGTTTTATAAAGAGTATTTATCTGGGGTAGAAGTTTACAGTCACCAAGTCATAAAGTACAAGTTATTTCCTTCACCAAAGTCTGTTGCACATGTTGGAGCAAGTTGGCTGCTGACATCAGTAAGGGTTCAAGTTTCCTCTTCTTCTCAAGTCTCCATGGTCCCAGCTTCTTCCAATATCAGTTGTAGGATGCGATAACTCTCGTCTCTCTCCTGGGGCTTATTTCTCTTCAGGCTCACCTGCTGTGCTCTCTCTACATGTCTAGATGTAGACTAGCAGGCTAGCAGTTTGTTTCTCTTTTCACAGCCTCTGCCTAGTCTAATGGAGCCCTCTCTCTTTCCTCAAGTATATGCTTCTCTGTGTGTTTACTTCCTGGGGCTTCAATATAAAAACAAAAAACAAAAAACAAAACTTAAACTATCTCCTCTGCCATGTAATTTTTTCTGTGAGCCCCAACTCACCAAGGAGGTAGGTACATCCTACTGATGTAGCTCAATCAAAGCCCTAACTATAATTTAATCAAGTAAAAGTGAAACCTCTAAAGTTTATACAATCTAAAGTTTATATTGTATACCCATGGTAACAGAACAGTTTACAAACATAATGCAATGTCTATTTTTGGAATTCATAAATAATACGAAACTGTTACATATACTTTTAAATGTTATTTGTATATTTTGGAGAGTTATGTCTTTTGCAAATATTTTCTCCTAGTCTCTGGCTGGTCTTTTTCTTTTCTTAACAATATCTTTACAGAATATATTTTAATTGTATACAAGTACAACTTATAATTTTTTTCTTTCATAAATAAATTATATTGTATCTAAGAACTCATTGCCAAACCTATGGTCATCAAGATTTTATCCAATATATTTTCTAGAAGTTATATCATTTTTCATTTTACATTTAGGTCAATGATCCATTTTAAGTTAATTTTTGTGAAAGGTATACTGTCTATATATAGATTCAGTTTTTTTCTTTTTGTTTACATTTGGGTATCCAAATATTCCAGGATCTCTTGTTGTAAAGACTAACATTTGTCCATAGAATCATATTTTCTTTTTCTTTTTAGATAGTACTGGGGTTTGAATCCTCGATCTTGTACATGCAAAGCAGGCACTCAGCCACTGAGCTCTCTCTTTTTTTCCCTAAAGTATGGTGGACTATATTTGTTTGGATCTATTTTGATAATTTTTATCCTGTTCCATTGACCAAGTTGTATATTATTTCCCAAATGCTATGCTGTCTTGACCACTTGAACTTTTTAGTAGCACTTGATGTAAAATGTTGCCAGATCTCCAGTTTTTTTCTTCTTCAGTATTGTGTTACATAATGACTTTTGTACCTCTCCATATAAGTTTCATAATTAATCTGTTGATACCCTCAAAATAACTTGGTGAGGTTCTAGACTAATATTACATTGAATCTATATATTATTGTGGGAATAAATAACATATTAATAATATTAAGCTTTTTAATCCATGAATATAGAATATCACTTCATTTATTTAATGAATACTATAAATTTTGCTGCCATGTACTTCATTTTATAAACAATATGTAACATAACCTGAAATGCAAATGATGAACAGTTAGATTTTTCCAGGGTTTTTTAATATTACAAGCAAAGATTTCATAAATATTTTTGTGCATTTTTTGGTGGGAATAAGCATTTAATTTAGTGGGGTATACAACGAAAGATACTATACTAGATAAACTGGTCTATGTATGATTTCTTTTAGTGAATTCTGCTAAAAAGCACCCAAAGAGATTTTTTTCAACTTATGTTCTCACCCATAATGTCATAGAGTTCCAGTTGCTCCATATTCCCTCCAATATTTGTATAGTCTGTTTTCACTTTTATCTATTCTAGGGAATATAAATTGATATTTTATTATATTTTAATATGCAATTTTCTGATGGCAAATAATGTTGTTGACTATTAATTGAGTGGTCTATGTGATTTTCTAATTGATTTGTAAGAAATCTTTATCATTTCTGGATATGAGTACATTAGCAAGTATATGCATAGCACTTATATTCCTATCTTAATTTTAATAATGTCTGACTAATCAGTGTTTCTTTCATGGTTAATCCTTTTTTGTGATCTGTCCCAAGGTCACAATTTCTTCTAGAAGATTGATTGATTTATCTTCCACATTCATACTTCTAAATGTCTTGATTTAATTTGTTATAGAGTAGGGTAAAAGATTATTTTTAAAAATCCATTATGAATAGATACTTGATCCACACAATTTATTGAATATGTCATCCTATCCTCCACTGACCTGTCAAGGAGACTTTATTGCAATTGAGATGCATGTTTATATGTGGAACTGTGTCTGAACATACTAGTTCATTACATTTGTCTAATCTTGCACCAACACACATTCTCTAAATTACTCTAACTTTATAGGAAGTCTTGATATTCAGTAAGGCTATTTGGTTCCAACTGTGTTCTTCTTCCCCAAAATTGCCTTGGCTATTTTTGACGTTCTGCATTCTCATATGAATTTCAGACAAAATTTGCAGATAGAGATGTACTCACTTTGTATTATCTGCTATGCTTGCATCATTTCAGTATACTACCCCAAGAAAATTTTAAATATTTTTACCAAATACCATAAAATGTTCTCAGTTTCTGGTACCGAGTTATTTCATAGCATTTCTGTACTTGTTAGGTAGCTAGGTAATCTCATGCTCTCATGCACATTGCCACCAGGTTGCCAATGCAAAGTACCAAAAAAGGGTTGGCTCTTTTCTTTTGCCGCCCGCCCCACCCCCGACTTGGCTCCTTCTTCTGTTTGCTACTTGTTTTTGCCCATTGTCTGCTTCCTGTCTGCTCATTGGTTTTCCCCATTGTCTGCCCACTGTATTTGCTCATTGTTTGCTTGTTTTTGCTTGTTGTTTTTGCCCATTGCCTGTTTGTTTTCTTTATGGCATACAGGGAACCAAACCTGGGACCTCCCATGGGATGGTCAACTACTTGAGTCACATCTACTCCCTAATCATGTCTCATAATTATTTTTGCTCATTGTCTGCTTGTTGTTTTGCTTGTTGCCTGCTCATTGGTTTTGGTCATTGTCTGCTCATTGCCTGCTCATTGTTTGTTTGCTTTCTTTAGGTGGCACCCAGGACCTTCTAGGTGGGAGGTAGATACGCAACTGCTTGAGCCACATCCACTCCCAATGGGTCAATTTTTATAAAGGGGATTTATTTGGGCAAAAACTTATAGCTCTGAGTCTCTGAAATGTCCAAATCAAGGCACCATTAGAGATGCTTTCTCACCAAAGTCAGCTACTGGAACCTCACTCAGCCTCTCAGGGCTTTTCTGTGTTCCTGCCGTCTTCTCTCTCACATAGCAGTATCAAAACAGCAAGTACATCTTCTAAAACAACTTTGTGCATATTTTAAGCTTAATTTAAGATAGACTTCAAGATAAAAAACAATCACAAAAGTTGAGTTAATATTTTCTCAAAATTATGTCTATAATTTCCTTTTTATGAATCATAATAACATTCTATTTTTAAATACTTCCTTTCTACAAAGCAGGATTCTTTTTATAAAGGCTGATATTTGTGCTGGCATATTCATTTGAGCCAAAAGGGAATTAAATCAATTTGTGCTTAGCTTAGATAATTATTTCATTTACTTCATAATTATTATTTTTAGTTATGAAATATTCATCATCCAAGAAAAAGTTAAAGCCTATGAAATTCAATTATCAGTTGAGCTTCAGACATGCTGCTGCTAGTGGATCGAAGGTGTTTTCTATTTATTTCCTTTGTGAGTGTTTGCGTGTGAGTGTTTGTGTAGTGTTTGTGTTTCTTTTGTATTTCATAGATAGCAAGTACTAACTAAGCATATATGGCTAATTCTCTGTCTTATTTTCCTAATGAGAGCAATTTAATTTTCTCAGAGAAACATATAGATATACAAATAATAAATACAACAAAAGGAGAAATAATCAAATAGCTCACAGAAAGCAGTTTGTAACAATATGTTATACCTATAGTATAACATATACTTATTGCATAACATATTTTTATGTTATCATGCCAAATTAATTACCAAGAAGAGGTAGTCTTTGAATTTGAGAGAATTCAGGGAAGCCATAAAAACCTTACAAGACTTCTCAAATCAAGAGACAGCTAACCAAATTCAGCTATCAAATATAATTTGTTGCCAGGACAGTAATGATTTGGTTCTTTTTGTTATCATTATTGACATGCTTAGATTGGAACTAAAGACTCCATTGCATTTATTTTTGTCTGCAACCTGCTTATCTCTAGCATGCTGACTTCCTTATTCTTTTAGGTAATTGGGGCAAGCATCACACAGCACCACAAGAAGTTTTCAACTTCTCTTTCTAAACCATTTATACTATTTTGCATCTTATTTAAGGCTAATGTTCTAAGAGAAAGGAATGTTCTAAGGGAGGGAGGGATGGAGGGAGGAAGGAAGGAAGCAAGGAAGGAAGGAAGGAAGGAAGAAAGGAAGAAAGGAAACTTGAGTAGAAAAAAATGCCATTTTAAATGTTGTGGTTTTCTTTGATTGATCTACCACCAAAGTCTTTCCTCTTATTTTCTATTTTTTTTTATTCCCCCCCTCCTCTCATCTTCCTCTTAAAAGTAAACCAGGTTAATGTTATCTTACTTACTACCTAGCTCTCCTCTCTTTATTCTTTTGTGTTTGTTTCAGTGAAATTGCTAAGCCTTTGAATGAGTTGAAAATTGTCCATCATTTTTTCCTTTTCCTAGATTTTAGTAGTTTATAATGTATATCCATATGCCATCACAAATCTCTGATATGTGAAAATACTATCAACTTTTGTTACTCATATGACCTCTATGAGAATTAATAATTTTACTTTACATCAACAAAGAAATTAGAGTAACATACAACAATATAATTTATCAGTTGACTATATTTTCTGGTGTGGTTGGTATCACACAGGCTAAAGATATGCCTCCTGACATGAGCTTACTCTTTGAATAACTCTTACCATCTATGAAATATTATATATACAATGAATATAATATAGCACTTTTTCTGTCACTCTCTTTAGCATCAACCTCAGTCTATTAATTTATATAGAAATTAACCCACATTACAATCATATGTTCTCTTGTGCATCCATATTTTCTCTTTAGAGTTATACCTAATCATGTTCAACAGAAAGAATTTGAAAGATTTTGTAAATAATAATCCACTCCCGTAGCCTCAGATCTTTAGAAGAGGATGAACACCAGAATCTACTAGGGAAATCCCCTTTTATAGGATTATGGAATTGAAGAATAAAGAAGATGGATATGAACACTATAGGTTTTGGACTAATGAAATCTTACAGCCTTAGGGAAAACATCTAATATTTTTTGTGTACATGGTAAGACCTGATTAGGAAGATAAGTTTTCCAAGAAAGCAAATATGCAAAGAGAAATACAGGAAACAAGCATGCAGGAAGAGAGAGAGAGCAAGCAACCATGTTTGCTTTGTCATCTTTCCAGTTGCCCAGTCCAAAGTTTTTATGAGAATTAGTTGCAATTATAAAATATAAAGGTATTAAATAATTTAAATTTTATGAGTGAACAGAATAAAATGTAAACTATAAACAGAACATATAAAATGAAATTTCTAGAAAAACTCATAATATCTCAAAAGAGAAACCACTATATGAGTTATATAGCACATTGGGTCAGTAAACTTGATGGCAAATTGTGCAATATGGAGACTAGATAGAAAAAAAATGATTTAAAATATGAATAAATTCTCAGAGGCATGGGGACTAACATCAAGTTAAGTAATACTTACATAATTAGAAATCTTGAAGAAGCAGATAGTGAAAAATGAGACATTTTTTGATCATTGAAAATGTTCTGCTTAGGGGAAAAATCTAGATAGATAAATGATAGACACATGAAAGATATACAATAGATTACTTAGACAGACACAGACAGACAGATAGATAGATAGATAGATAGATAGATAGATAGATAGATAGATAGATAGATAGATAGATAGAACTAGTCATACAGCAAATTTCAAGCAAGGTAAATTCAGGAGAATCACATTGTGGTCAAACTTCTAAAACTCAAACTAGAGAGAAAATATTAAAAGACACCAGAGTAAAAAGTTATGTCAGCAATTAGACAATATATAGACTACAAAATGAAAGGTATTGCCTAATAGAGAGAGGAACATTTAATACTGATAAAAGGGTCATTTTATTAAAAGTAATAATGATAATTTTAAATAGGCATGCACTCCATAAACAAGCTTCAAATATATAAAGCAAAAAAAAAAAAGACAAAACTAAAGGGAAAATTTATCCACCAACAAAGTTGGGACTCTCAACATTTCTCTTTCTCAATAATTATAAAACAAATAGAATAAAAAGTATTAAAAGTAATAGAAAATCCATAAAACAGATTCTACCAATTTTACTAGTTGGTGCTTATATAGAATATTTCAGGAATATTTCAGGAAAATACCCAACACTTGCAAACTATATATTGTTTTCAAGAACACATGAAAGTCACCAGCATATGCCATATGCTGAACCTTAAAAGAAGGCTAAACTAATTTACAGAAGTAAGATTTCATAGAGTACTTTTTCTGACCACAATGGAATTAAATAAGAAATATAAACAATGACCAAACATTTGCAAATAAATCAACACACTTCTAATTTACTCATGGATCAAAGAAAAAATCAAAGAGATTTTAAAAACATAAACAGGTTAAAAAGGTAAACCCAACATATCAGAATTTATAGGATATCAATAAATTAGGCATTAGAAGGAAACTGATAGCTTTAGGTATTAACATGAGAAAAGAAAATTTAAAATCAGTGTTCTGGTTTCTACCTTAAAAGCTAAAACAGGAGAGCAAATTAAACTAAAGAAAGTAAAAGAAAGGAAATAGTAAATATCAAAAATAGGCATCACTAAAATATAAAATGTAAACACAGGAGGAATAATTAGCAAAGGATCATTTTTTAAGATTAATAATATTAATAATATTTTAAGATTAATTAGATGTATCAAGAAAATCAAAGACAGAATATACAAATTATCAATATCAGAACAAAACGAGGGGATGATATTGTAGATACTTTAGCCATTAAAAACTATAAGGAATTATTATGAACAATTTTAGATCTTGTGAAAAGAATCCCAGGGAACTCCCATGCAGAATTCAATTGTGGCTCTCTGCTTTCTGGTTTCATATTTCTGACATCCAAGTTGTGCCAACCTTACTGAACTCTGACCCAAAACTCCAACCTTGGACTATGTGACTCTGTGTAGCAGTTCAGAAACTACACCAAGCAGAGAGCCAAGGCAAAGTTGAAGCTCACACCATATATTAGATATTTTGTCTCTTTTATCATTGTTGCCTGCAAGAGGATTAGTCTAGTACCAGTCACACCATCAAGGCCAGAAGCTGAAGACTTATCCCCTCACCCTTACCTTTAAAAACATTGCTCAAAAACACTGTATTGAAGACTAATTTACATGTTCCATGAATGCATCAGGTTCATATGACAAATAACTTTAAAGTCACTATATCCCTACTGATCAAAATTGAAAACTTTTAAAGGATGTCAGATTTTCCTCATGAAAATATAATACAGAATTTTAAAGCAAAATTTCATGGTAATATGTTTCCTTATTCTTAGAATCCATGTAAGAAAAACTAATTACATCATGCTCCTATAAACTTCACCAAGAGTTGATTGGGCATTGCTGTTATTTTGCATTTCAAAATGCCTATTTGTGACTTATATTCCAATATTTTTGAGTAATGAGAATTTATTATTTAAAAAAACTATGTCTGTACAAATATGTGCATGAATTTAAATTATCAAAATTTGAAGAACGTTTTTAATCTTTATATGCTTACAGTAGCATATGTTGATGAAAACAATTGATGCAAATAATACAGAAGCATTCCTGTATTAAAATATATTGTACAAGGGAGCAGATTTGGCTTAAGCAGTTGAGTGCCTGCTTCCAACATGGGAAGTCCCATGTTTGGTTTATGGCGCCTTCTAAAGAAAAAACAAAGAGTGAACCATGAACAAACAACAAGCAGACAATGAGCAAAGACAAATGAGCAAGGAGCTGATATGGCTCAAACAGTTGAGTGCCTGCCTTCCAGATGGGAGGGGGTGTTCCAGGTTCAATTCCTAGTGCCTCCTAAAGAAAAACAAACAAACAATGAGCATAGGCAATGAGAAAAACCAATACATAGATAAAGAGCAAAAACAAATGAGAAAACGGTAAGCAAACAGACGAATGAGCCAACTCAGGGGAGCCAATTTGTCTCAGTGGTTGAGTGCCAACCTCCCATTTACCATCAGATTCATTCCCCAGTCCTGGTAATTAAAAAAAAAAAAAGTATTTTTGAAATATTAAACATAGCATAAACATTTTAACCATGCAGGAAAAGAACTTAGATAAGAATATCTCTCAGTAGACATCAACTTAAAATTTAATAAATTTTTATGAAAATAAATATATATTCAGTAGACAACATATGAGCTAATCCTTGTCTTTTAAATATGCCTAATCATGACTAACAACTAGTAACGTGCTACCAATATCTGCAAGGAAAATTGCTAGATAAGGGTTGTCTGTTTTGTTACTGTATTAAAATTTAAGAAATAGTGACTTCATTCATAGTTGGTAAACTAGGAAAAAAATGTGGAAGTACCCTAAATAAGAAAGTTCAGAAATCTTTAGTTACAAATAGATCCATTTGCCTTACTTGCACCTGAGGTAAGAACATCCTTATCTATATTCCCATCAAAATAATTAAATTATTCGATAAGATTATTTTAAACGGTTCTAAATAGACCTCAAATTATCCCTTTTTATGATATGACATTTTGTGCTGTTATATTAAAGAGCAGCAATGAATAGACAAAGAGACATCAAAGGTAAAATATAACGACTTTGGTATTGACTGTCTTTGGTAGATCACACTACTGCCAAATATTGTTCTTTTCCATTGGGCACTTTTTTACAGGACATTCTAAGAAAGAATTATTCCCAGTTCTATTGATGTCAGTCCTGGGATTTTAATATGCTTTAAACTAGGAGGTTTTAACAAGCAGTCCATGAACTTGAATTGAAATTCAATAAAACCATTGTTCTTGTGGGGATGTGTTGGTGCAGGTGTGATGTATTTATTAAATAATACACAGTATAGTGTGGACTTAGTAAAGGGTCCATGGTTTTCACCTGACTGGCAAAGGGGTCTGTGGAACAAAAACAGTTAAGAACCCCTGCTTTAAACAATAAAATGTGAGACGTTAAATGCACACTCTGGCTTAAGAGCCCGTATTTTGTTGCCCCCTTATTCTCTTTTCCCTCTACCAAGCAACCATCTATTTCTATATATAGACTTCTTCAGTTTAATTCAAAGTCTGAAGATCATGGGAGGCAGAGCCGAAGCTAAACCAGAATGGGCCAGCAATGTGGGAAAGGAATAATTTGTAGTTGTACACCATTAAAATTTCAAATTTAAACTGCGGCACAACCTAGACTAAGCAGACCAAAAGCTATCCCTTTCCACATAATTAGTTATTCCTGTCAGTTACTGATTTAGGAGACTACATGCAGATACCAGCTTGGAACTCTGTTTGAGGCCTCCTGGGAAAGATTTCTTTGCTCTAAATAGGGGATATGAGAGGTAAAGGAGATGGCCTCTGTCTTTACGGTGATCTTCCTAAGATTGTTGGAACCACCTCATAACAAACATTGGGCAAAATAAAGTCCAAAGAAGCACAGAAAACTGGAATTTGAGCCCTAATTTGCTGAGACTGTCTGATCTGTAGATATATTTGAAGTGGAATTGTAGGCACATATATGTATTAGATATAATTTTCTGGTGTGATAATCTTAACAGAATGTGCCTTTTTTTTCTCTTAGAAATAATAACAATCATTTATTAATCAGGTGATTATTTTTCACTTAAAAATTTATTTTAACATTACAAGTTACTCAATTTAACATATGATAATAACTACAACAACAATAAATCTGCTTTGGTCAGAGGTTACACTTCCCCTACCCCATATTTGTTCATTCCTCAATCACTGGGAAATTGAAATGATGTCTTTTCTGACTGCTTCAGGTTGAAGATCAATGTAGATATTATGAGGCAGCAGAATGGAAACGTTTTGGTTGCATTTGCTGCTGATACTCTTTATTTTGGGGATGGGGCTGGTCCATGCTAATCACTTGCTTGTTATCCAGAGCCATCCCAAAGAACTAAAGAGCAGGAGTTGACCTTATATCTGCTAGGTTTCAGGGCTCAACCAGGATATGAACAAACTGAAGTCTCAGAATTATACTTAACAGGTAAATTGAAAATTATAGGTTTGTATAAAAGAATAGATGAATCGTAATTAGAGAATTTTTAAATGAGTATACCTATGTGGTACTGGAAAAATAGATTTACATATATTCCCAGACAGGACCCCCTGAGAGGTTGATGATTTCATAAAGCCACATGGTTTGCCTGTTGTGTCCAAACACCCTCAGGGCTCTCAGGAACTCTTCTGTATGATGCTTTGTTTACTGTGGGAATTTGTGAAGTCTGACTGAGCTGTGCATAACTGAAAATTCCTGAATGACCTTCCAACTCTGAAATCTTAGACATAAAAACTCAATTTTATTTAGTATTTCAGCTTTTTGGTAAAATATTTTCTCAAAATGCATCATTGATTAATGCATGTAAATAATCCTTCAGTACCAGAGAGGCTCATCCCTAGGAGTGTCGTGTTCCACGTTAGGAGGCAGGTAGACGGTAATGAGTGTATTTGCAGAGTTTGGCTTAGAGACACAATTGAGTAACAAAGTTTTCAGGAAGCAACTCTTAAGCATTAATTATACTTAGGCTTAATTTCATTATTACAGGAATAAATTCATAAATATATGCCTTAAGATGCATCCCCACTAATGAACAAAAGTGGAGTTGGGAAAGTGTAACCTCTGACGGAAGCAGATTTATTGTTATTATAGTTATTTATCCTATGTTAAGCTTTTAATATGAAAATACATGTTAAATTAAAAAAAAGATGGGGTCATTCCAGCGGTTACACATATGTAGATCTCAACCAGACTTCACAAACTGCCACAGCAAACAAAACCACTTGATATTTCTTTTTTAGAAAATGAAATAGAAGGGTTACTTGTATTCTACTATTGTGATAGGGATTTTAAATATGTATAATAGAATACATCTTTAAAATATTACCTGTAGTTTTTTTGTTATATATTGTGATTTAAAAATAATCAAAAACTTATTTCACAAAATGTGAATTTCCCTCATTCTCTAAGCTTAGACAGTCACTTATTTTCATTGTAGTAGGGTGCATAAAATCTAATAGCTATGGGAAGGCACCTTTCAGGGAAGTTTGGCAGTACTACCAGATAATTTTATTGAAATAGTGTGCATAGTCACCATTTCTCTGATAGTTTCTTTTTGTTCTTTTATGAGGCAAACAATTTAAAGGTGTTCCTATTTCATAATCAGAGTATTAAAGATACTCTTCATAAAACTCTTTGTTAGGATTTTCAATTTTTCAATAGTTTACAAATGATTGGTGATGAATTGTTCAGAGCCCTACAATTTTTAGAACATACAAGCATTAAGTGAAATGCTTTCTTTGGCAAGTGCTCCAAAGAAAGATTATACTTCAAAAAATCCTGCATTAAAAATGCAAAGTAACACAATACTTTTTTGGTTCCAATTAATTTAACAACAAAGTACTGAATAGCCAAAGGACAGATATAAAGTAGAACATAGTTTGCTTTGTAAATTATGGTTTTCTATATGCCACATAATTTGTTTTAGATTCATATATCTCATGGTTGCTGTGAAGTTTGTTCTTGTTTTTTATATACACACTCATAAACATTCCATTTGGAGGAGTGAAATATGAGCAATTTGGGCATTCTTTAAGACTCTAAAAATATGGTTTGTAGTCCTTGTGAAAGGACACTTGTTCCAATTATTTGGAAATTGGTTACAGGTATAACAAGCTAAGAAAAGGCACCTTAGGTTTAATCAACACCAGTCAACAGCAGGTGAAGGAACTGCTAGAAGAAAGGAATGTGCCATTCATTAATGATAAGCCACAAATTACTTCTTTCATCATTCATATCCAGACTCCAATGTTGGCTTCATGGTCATGTGACCTGTGTACTTGTACAGGTCCCTGACTCAGAATGGCCTTGTTTTTGTATTTCTTCTTAAAAAGTCTTAACAATTTTTGAGTAAGGGGACTTGCATTTTCATATTGAAGTGGAATACACAAATTTCATAGCCAGTCCAGCCTGGCTTTAATACACATAATAACTTCAATCATCAGACAAATTTCCCTTATCAATATAGATGCAAAAATCCTTTAATAATGCTAGTAAACTCAATCCCAAAACATATTAAAAAAAGAATATACACCATGAACCATGACCACATGGGATTTATCTCAAGAAAGCCATGGTGGTTCAACATATGAAAATCAATTAATGTATTATACCACATAAAGAGATGGAAAAAAAAACCCCACAATACATGATTATCTCAATAAATGCTGAAAAGGCATTTGACAAAGTCCAGCACCCTTTCGGGGAAAAAAAAAAAGCTAAACAAGTAGGGATAGAAGTTCACTTTTTCAAAATAATTAAGGCCATTTATGAAATAACCACAGTTAATGTTATATTTAATGGCATGAGAGTTAATGCTCCCTCACCCTACAAGATTAAGAACAAGTCAAGAATACAAAATTGCACTACTACTATTCAATATTGTACTTAAAATCTATCTAATTTTCAAGAGAGAAGTTGAAACTATTTCTATTTGAAGGCAGTGTAATTTTAACTATAGAAAATTCAAAGAAATCCACGGAAGAACTTTTAGATCTAATAAATAAGTTAAGCAAAGTGACTGGGTACAAACGAGCAAAATCAATTTCATCATATATATTTGTGTGATGGTTAGGCTAATATGTCAACTTCGCCAAATAATGGTGCCCAGTTGTTGGGTCAAGCAAGCACTGGACTAATTGTAATACAAGGACATTTCATGGACTTTAACCATCAGTGATTTGATTGTATACATGGGTAATGACATCTACAATCAGCCAAGGAGATTGCCATAAGCAATGACCGATGTCTCATTCAATCAGTTAAAGGCCTTAAAAGGGGAAGTGATTTTACCATTCAGAGAGAGAATTTCCATATTGACATCAGACAGCCAGTGTTTCCTGGAAACCCATCAAAAACCTTCACTGGAGCCCTGATTTGCAGTCTGCCCTGCAGAATTTGGGCTTGTCCATATCCATGGTCATGTGAGACAATTTTATAAAATCTGATAGTATTTACAGATATCTCCTATTGGTTCTATTTCCGTGGAGAATCCTGACTAATATGGCTTGGTACCAGAGGTAGCTCTTGAGAAACATAATCTTAAAATTTAGATTTTTGAAGTGGCTCTTGGATTTTTACAATTGGCTCTCTACTCTGATTAGATTCAAAAGCACTAATTCTCTTTTCAATAATCAAGATGCCACTGACAGTCCATGGCAAGAGTTTGCAATAGAGATACAGAAAATATCGCCATGGGATAAGATCACTTTCATGCTCATAAGAGGCATGGATTGGGATGAGAGTGTTTTAACACTCTAACAGTTTTGTGGAGTTAAAGAATGCATTGGTGTTGTTTAGCTGCTCCTAAATACTCTGGTTACAGTTACAAAAGAAAAGGACAAGCTAAAGACTTCAATTTTTCAACTTAATTGCTGCATAAATGAAGTGAAATTTCTATGTGTGTTCCGAAAAAATACCTTGTTTCATGCAGCCACAGACTAGAGATCTCTGAAAACCAGACTCAGAGTCTCATTGTACAAGAAGCATAATACAATAGAAACTAAAATCTCAACATTGCAAGGTGTCTGCTTTTAAAATGAGGACATAGATGTAAAGGAGTGGGATCCTGAGGATTAGGATAGAGACATATGGGTTGAAAATACCAGTAGAGACACTGGAACTCTGAATTCTGCTGATACTTTGCCAGATAAACTTGTAAAGGTTTTCCCTGTGGAGACCATGCAATATGAAACTTGTATCAAACAGCCTCCTGTTTCCCTAGGGAGTCTCAGAACTCCTTGATGACATGAGGCGGATACCGATCAAACTCCAGCCTACACTGACCAACCTCTACTTTGCCCTGAAGAGTCTGCCATCCAACCCTATCCTGAAGAGATTAATCCTGTCTTACCAGAAAAAAAATGCAAAGGAATGCCCTGAGGTCAATAGCTTGCAAGACATTTCTAATCCTTCTCCTTACTCCCTCACCACCTCTCTTCTCTTCAAGACCTTTTACTAAACTAAACTCACAACAAGCCCCCAAAGGTGAATTACAAAGTATGACCCATGAGGAAGTATGCTATACTCTAAAAGAACTGTGGGAGTGTTCTAATTTATATAGACAGAAATCAGGGGAATATATGTGAGAATAGGTATTAAGTGTATAGGATAATGGTGGAAGGAATATAAAGTTGGATCAGGCTAAATTTATTGATATGGGCCCACTAAGCAGAGATTCTGGATTCAACACTGTAGATACAGAGATTAAAAAGGTCTCTAACAGTTTGTTCCAGTGGCTGGCTGAAACACAGACTAAAAATATGGCTTAGAATATCTGAGGAAGAGATGACCAATGTACCCAGGTATACTATAGATGAATGGATCTAAAGGCTTAGAGAGATTGGAATACTATTAATAGAATGGATTCACCATTTAGGACATACCTACCCACCTCAAGAATGTCCAGAGGACACAACTTAAACCATAACTGTCAGGAACAAATTTGTAAGACTAACTCCATCTTCCCTGAAGAGCTCTGTGGTTGGTCTTCTCTGTACTCCATATATTACTGTGGGAATTGCTGCCTTGGAACTAGAATCCTTAAACCCTATGGGGATGATTGGATTTCAGTCTGCTAGAAACCAAGTAGCAGCTCTTAATCACCAAAGACAAAGTGGTTGTGGCTATCACAATGAAAGGCAGACACAAAGTAGCAATCAAAAGTTGTCCAAGTCACACAGAACTATGGCATTGGCTAATAGATCATTGGGTAAGTAGAAGTAAAGTAGATAGGCAGCCTACTAAATTCCACTTGATCTATATAAGAAGAAGACTTCTAAGTCAGGTGAATAAAACCTTAACTAAACTACAAAAACAGTGAACCATGGCCTCTTAATCAATATCCAGAGTTGAGATAGTTTACAGGCCTTGAATGAGGGGAAGGTCAGATCCCCTTTGGGAAGGATCATGTTATACTGACAGAAATTTATACTGTTAATTTTCCTCCCAGTTTTCCATAAAGAGACTTATAGCCTTTTTCCAAGGTAACTGCATTGATGAACAGGAAATGATCAGATAATTCAGGGATTATTAGACACTGGTTCAGAAGTGACATTAATTCCAGGAGACTGAAAACATCACTGTGGTTCATGAGTCAGAGTAGGGGCTTATTGGAGGCCAGGTGATTGATGCAGTTTTAGCTCAGGTCCATCTCACTGTGGATCCAGTGTGGCTGGATCCACAGGTCCCAGATGTTGCTCATTGTTTGGGCAAATCAACACATTCCATGGTACCTGCTATGCAGCTATTGATCCCATGCTTTTTTACTCAATTGCCATTAGTAAAGACCACAGAAACAATTTGCTTTCAGCTGGCAAAGTCCCATAATACACCTTAACTGTCCTGCCTCAGGGGTATATCAACCTTTCAACCCTATGTCAGGCAAAGAACCATAGCCAGCTGAAGTGTTTGCTGATAGTAAAGGTAATATGGATGGTAGTGGAAGAAAGTAGTGATAAATATGAACCTTGACAATGTGATCAGTTACAGAAATGAGGACTGTAATGGTACGGAATATTTCTTCCTTGTTTCATTATGAGTATATCTGTTAATGTAAATAAAATGAATATGGATCTTTATTTTCTTCCCTAAATTTTCCCGTCACAAGACATAAGTTGTATTTGTTTCATGTGATAGTATTTAAGGATGTCAAGTTAAAGAGGGAATATTACCCAAGGACTTCCCCCTTATTCTGGAGGGAATTTGTGCATTTCTGGTTGTAAGCAGGACAGCTGAATATTGTTAGGCAGATATCTATATATAGATATAGATATAGATACAGATATAGATATAAATATCTATACATATCTATTATTGTTTTTATTTAGAGACTATCATTTAAGGTGACAAGGGGTGGACTATGATGGTTAGGCTTATATGTGAATTTGGCCAGGTAATTGTGTCCAGTTGTTTGGTGAAGTAAGCTTTGGGCTAATTGTAATACAAGAATATTTCATGGACTTTAATAACCAGTGAGTTGATGGCATAGATAGGTGGTTACACTTACAATCAGCCAAGGAGATTGCCATTAGCAATGACTGATGTCTCATCCAATCAACTGAAGGTCTTCAAAGATGAAGTAATTTTAGCATTCAGAGAGAGAATTCCTATCTCAACATCAGACAGTCAGCATCTTCTGGGAACTCATGAAAGACTTTGATTGGAGTCCCTGATTTGCAGCTTGCGCTGAGGAATTTAGAATTGTGCATTCTCATGGTTGTGTGAGAGAATTTTATAAAATCTCATACTATTTACAGATATCTCCTCTTGGTTCTGTTTACCTAGAGAACACTGACTAATATAATTTGAGATGAAAAATCTGAAGAGGAAATTAAGAAAACAATGTCATTACAATAGCATCTAAAAAATATCAAGTAATAAATTTTAAAAAGGATATAAAAGATTTATACAAGGAAAACTACAAAATGCTACTGAAAGAAAGTAAAGAAGACCTAAATAAATTGCAAGCCATCTGATGTTCATATATAGAAAGAGTTAATGCTGTTAAGATGTCAATAATATCTTAAGAAATCTACAAATTAAATGCAATTTCTGTCAAAATTCTAGCATCCTTTTTTTTTTTTTTTCAAAGAGGAGTAGCCAATTCTCAAATTTACATGGAAATGTATGAGGACCCAGATATCCAAAACAATTTTGAAAAAAAAAAGTTTGATGATTCATACTTTCAATTTCAAATTGTACTTCAGAGCTATAGTAATCCAAACAGGATGGTACTGGTATAAAGATAGATAAATAGAACAGTAAAACAGACTTGAAAGTTTAGAAATAGAGTTACCTATGGCCAGTTGATTTTCAACAAGGGTGTTAAGTGCATGGGGGAAGAATACATCATCAACAGATGGTCTGAGAAATCTGGATATTATTATAAAAAATGAAAGTGGACCTCATAACATATATAAAAATTAATTCAAAATTGGCAAAGGACCAAAATATAAATATAAAAATATAAAACCTTACAAAGACAACATAGGGGCAAATCTTTCTGACCTGGAATTTGGTAATGGATTCTCAGATATGATACCAAAAACATAAGCAACAAATTAAAAACAGATATATTTAATTTCATCAAAATTAAAACTTCTGTGCATCAAAGAAAGTTATTAAGAAAGTGAAAAGACAACCTAAACAATGAGAGAATATTCTTTCAAAGCTTATATCTCATTAAGGCTTAATATCTGTAAATATATATAGAATATTTACAATGCTAATACAAAAAACAACCCAATTTTTAAAATGGACAAATGGTTTGAATAGACACTTGTATTAGTCAGGGTTCTCTAGAGAAACAAAACCAACAGAAGATATCTGTAGATATTATGAGAGTTTATAAAATTGTCTTATACATCTGTGAGGATGCAGAAATCCAAATTCCTTATGGAAGGCAGCAAGCCATGAACTCCAGTGAAGGTCCCCAATGAATTCCCCAAAAGAAGCTGCCTGGCTGAAGTACAGAGATAAATATTCTTTCTTCTGACTGCAGAAATAATCACTTCTCCTCCTAAGGTCCTCTACTGATTGGAGGAGGTATCTCTCTTTGCTGGAGAAATCTAGCCATAGATACAATCAACTCACTAATGATTTAAGTCCACAAAATGTCCTCACAGTAGGAATTAGGCAAGTGTTTCTTAGACTGAAAAAATGGGCACCATTTCCTGGCCAAGTTGATGTATAAACTTAACCATCGCAACACTCCTCCAAAGAAATTTTATAAATGGCCAAAATGTGTATGAAAATATGTTCAACATCATTAGTCATTAGGGAAATTTAAATTAAAATCACAATGAGATACCCCTTCACAGCTACTAGGATAGCTATTATTTAACAAAACATAAAATAACAAGAATTGGAGAGGGTATGGATAAACTGGAGAACCTACACATTGTTGATGAGTATATAAAATTGTTCAGCCACTGTGGAAAGCAGTGTAGTTGTTCCTCAAGGTGTTACATATAGAATTACAAAATGTCCCAGCAATTTACACTTCCTAATAACCAAATGTGGAAACATAACAAGTGTCCAGTAAATGAATGGATAAGCAAACTGTGGTATATACACACAATTAAATATTATTCAGTCATATCAAGAATGGGGTTCTGGGACATTATGTGACATAGAAACAAAACTTAAAACCATTATTCTCAGCTAAATAAGGAAGACAAATAAGGGAAAATACTGTGTGATATCACTTATAAGGTGTGACTTGAAATAGCAAATTTGTAGAGATAGAAATCAAAGTCGGGGTTACTGGGGGATGGAGTTAGGAGGGAAAAGAAATGTTTTCCTTTTAATACAAATTAAAAGTAAAAAATGATGTATTTATCAGAGGTGTTAGTCAAACAACACTTTAAGAGCTTAAAGGATGAGCTAGAATAGGGACAGTCAATATTCCCCATTATAGTAATATATAAGTAAATTAATATTTGTATTATAAGCTATGAAATTAACTTTTAAGAAAACATATATTACAGGTTATTGGGTATCATTTTCAAAAAGAGAACTAATAATTTTCCAAAAAGTATACTTTATTTTTTCTGTTATATACTTTTATAGCAACGAACTTGCTTTAATTTTAAATATATATATTCTGTCTTTCCATTTAAGACTTTCCATAGCAAAAGCAAAACTAACCAAGAAGCAACATATACAAAGAAATTCATAGAATACAAAAATTTACTTAGCTAATTCCTTACTAAATGACTTTTATGTGGGACACCTTTATGTGCCCTGTGAAAAAGAGACAAATCAACATAAAAGAATAGTCATAGTTATAATAATAGTAGAAATAGTGATAGAAATTTGTATGCATATGTAATAAGATACAACCTTATACACATATGAATCACTTTTGAATGAGCTTCCAGACTAATAATGGTAATATAGCTATAAAACAATGCATATAAAGCTAATAAATTCTCAGAGAGTTTGGGCACACAATAGAGGAAAGACTTCTTTGGGGATATAAACAGGTTAATTCTTTTTTTTTTTTTAAGATTTATTTTTATTTATTTAATTCCCCTCCCCTCCCCCGGTTGTCTGTTTTCTGTGTCTTTTTGCTGCATCTTGTTTCTTGTTTCTTTGTCCGCTTTGTCGTCAGCGGCAGGGGAAGTGTGGGCGGCGCCATTCCTGGGCAGGCTGCTCCCTCCTTCGCGCTGGGCGGCTCTCCTTATGGGTGCACTCCTTGCGCGTGGGGCTCCCCTACACGGGGGACACCCTGCGTGGCACGGCACTCCTTGCGCGCATCAGCACTGCGCATGGGCCAGCTCCACACGGGTCAAGGAGGCCCGGGGCTTGAACCGCCGGCCTCCCATGTGGTGGACTGACGCCCTAACCACTGGGCCAAAGTCCGTTTCCCTAAACAGGTTAATTCTTGAAAGACTGAAGAAGTACAAGTTCACTAGGTAGGATAGAACATAGAGAGTATGAAGGTGTTTGGTTGTTGGGTGATTGTTAGTAGATTCTCTGTGATTAAAAATATAGTGCACTAATATACAAATATAGCCAACTGAACTTGACAAAGGTACAATGATAGTTCCACAGAGAAATTCTTGTCAACAAATTATGCTGAAAACACTGGACACCCACAAGCAAAACAAAAATCAGTCTAGACATAGACCTTGCACAGTTCACATAAAATAACTCAAAATGTATCAAAGAACTAAATGTATAAAACAATACTATACAACTTCTAAAGATAACATAGAAGAATATCCATCTGATCTTGGGTTTGGTGATGACTTTTTAGATACCATCACAAAAGCACAACCTATGAAAAAAAATTGATTAGTTGGACTTCATTAAATTAAAAACTTTGGTTCTGCTAAGAGAATGAAGAAATGCCACAGGCTGGGAGATAATAAATACAGAGCATACATCTTATAAAGGACTCATACCCCAAATGCACAAAGAAATCCTAAATCATAACAGTAAGAAAACTACCCATTTACAAAATGCACCTTCTACAAGTAAAGAGGTTTCATCAACCTGAGGTAGTAGTGCATTTTCCACCCTTCCTTCAGATCAGCTACTGGTTAATTTTTCTGTAATTTTCCTGTAATTGCAGAAAATTGAAAGATGTTTCAAGGGATTATTTGCAATGCAAACAGGAAATTCCCATTTGTCTATGTTTAATGATGTCAGTAGAAAATTTTAAATGACACTTTATGACTCAAGTAAATGGGGACATTCCAGCCAAAGGGCATGCTATTACAATCTTATAGAAATATGAAATTTTTAAACAATCAAGACAAAGACATAAGAGAATCAATAAACTTCATTAGGTCAAAGAATTTTTACAACATTCAAAAATTTTGAAATATTCTGAAGGATACAACCAATTAGATCAATTGAAGTTCATCATAATTTTAAATTTCTCTGTGTTAAAGGTAACCATCAAAAAAAAAAAAGGACAACCCACATAAGAAGAGAAAATATTTGCAAATCATATATCTGATAATGGACTTGTACCTAGTATATATATATTTAAAAAAACACTCTTGCATGTCAGAAATAAAAAGACACATAGCTCAATAAAAATATGGGTTAAGATCTGAATAGATATTTCTCCAAAGAAGATATACATATAGCCAGTAAATACATGAAAAGGTGCTCAACATCATTAGCTTCAGAGAAATGCCAAACAAAACCCCAATGAGATACCACTTTGTACCCACTTGGATGGCTTTAATTAAAACACAGACAACAACAAGTTTTGGGAAAGATATGAGAGAATGGAACCCTCATACACTACTGAGAAATATAAAAAAAAAAAAAAAACAGGACAAGTTTAAAATTTCAAAAATTCAGTGAAAATGAAAAGAAGAGGAAAATCTATTGAAATGATTACATGATTAGGAGTGTTCAGTTTTAAGGGGCTATTGGGAATGTTTGGCAATGAGTTTAAAATACAGAAAAGTGGATTAAATTTAAATAATTCAATGGAAATATTTGAAGAATAATTAAAATAAAGTTAGCATCTTCTTCAGAATGAACAGGATCAAGAAAGGAACATATATAAGCCCTATGCAGAATAAATTGAAGGTAGAATCAGCTAAGATTACTCTTACACAAAAATGAATAGAAATATGAAAGAAGTTAGTAAGGACTTGTAACAAACTGTTGGTAGCAGGGATTTGCACTTTGTGAGCTCCCTAAGGGAGTTGTCCTAACTATGAAATTTTGTTGCATGCTGCCTTAGCATCCATCTTACCTTTGGCCTAGCTAAAAACCGTTATCCACCTCTGGGGTCTAGACTTCCCAGAGCTCAAACCCATATCTGTGCCATTACCATACCACCCACCACCTCACCCAACAACCACAGCTGGCCCCAAATGATAAGCTAACCATTCCCACCTCCATCAGACTTCATGTTTTGATCCCTTTTCATGTTCATTTGCTTTAAACTAACCAATCCTTGACTCCTTCCAGAAGTCTATTAGCCTCCACCCCCCTGGACCACAGTAAAGGCTGGTTGAGCCACCCAAGCTAATCACACTGCCTGTCGAACCCCCTGGAACCCCTCTCTCTCTGGGGCCTGTAAGTAAAAACCCTTCTTTTATCATGTATTATTTTCTTGGTTTCCCATGGTGTGACACCTGGCCTCTACCTGGAAGCAAATTTAAAATCTAACCCAATTTAAAACAAGAATGAAGATAGACTCAGTAGTATGTTAGCAACAGAAATAGTGGGACACTACTATTCAAATTTATTTCATGGATTCTAAATTTTTAATAAATGCATATATATATAAATTATTGCTTAGAATAAAACTGTTTCTTCCATTGGCCAGCTTGGATTGTTGTTGAATTCAGAGTTATACAAACTATCCAGGCTCTCTGCCTGATGCTTGATTATATGTCAATGCTCACAGCTATAGAGGAAATAATAACTAAAAATCATCTTGACAGGTAGAAATGTCATACCCTGATTTATAATGTTATTTGTTTATGAAAATTTTCCAGGATTGTCCCTTACTTAGTTGTTTTGATTGAGTGTATGAAGAAAAATAATCTTCCTTAGAAGCATTAAATTTCTTTTGTGAATATTGATGTCTTCAAATAGTTCCTTACATGATTGAAAATAAGTGGAATTTACATTACGTATTACTCTTGCTTAAATAGGACAGTTCAAGAAACTCTCTTCAAAAGAAGAAACAAATAGTTTTTGGTTTATTCTTATATGAAAATAATCAAGTAAAAATGATTATTCAATAATGATATCACTAATGCATCATAATTAAAATGGATGTACTTTGGACTTCGGTGCGAGTGATGTCTCTTTTCACACTTCACAGATGCCAAAGTAAACAATGGTTTATACACATAAGGGAAATAATAAAAAATGTATTTGCCTTAATTAAAAACCTTTCCTTTTTAATTGACAAAAACTCATGTTGGAATAGTAAGCAACAAAAATAATTGAATAGCTCAAGCAGACTAACCCTGAACAAGCAGAGGTCATTATAGAGCTAGGTTCAATTGGTTGTGGGGTTTGAATGGCCACAGGATTTCTTATTCATCTCTTATCTCATTGTTTTATGTATAACCCTTCTGAGGTTTAATTTGTATACCATAAAATCCCTTTTCCGTTTCTGACCTGGATAGATAGCCCTGTAGTGTATAATAACAATGTTGCTAAAAATCCAGAGCTACAAGTACTTTTTTATCAAGTCAGCTTAGAGATCCAAAGTAAAATAAGTTTTCTCTCTTGAAGCTTTAATATATAAAATGCCAGGGAGAGACTCTGTTTGGCTTTACAGGAGTGATGTTACTCACTCTATGTCAATCACTTTGAGCTATGGTGTTTGGCCCAGCTTAGATCATATGGAATTCATACAGAATTGCAAGAGACCCAGAATGTCCAAGACAATCTTTACAAAAAAGAACAAAGTAGTAGGACTTACATTTCCCAATTTCATTACCTACTACATATTTACAGTGATAAAGATATTGTGAAAAAGGCATAAAGACAGACATATAGATAAGTGGTATAAAGTTGAGAATTTAGAAATAAACACTTTTATTTAATTGACTTTCAACAAAAGTGACAAGAAAATTCCATAGAAATGAAATAGTCTTTTTAATAAATCATGCAGGGACAATGGACATACACATGCCACAAAACATGTTGAACCCATACCTCACACTATAAACAAATATGTGCTCAAAATGGATCACAGATCAGAATAAAAGAGCTAAAACTAAAAACTAATAAAACCCTATGGGAGTAAATATTCATAATCTTGGATTATTCATTAATGTCCTAGATATGACACTTAAAACATAAGTAATGGAAGAATATTAATAACATTGGTTTCATCAAATTTTAGAAGTGTTGTTCTTCAAAAGATAACTTCAGGAAAGTGACAAGACAAACCAGACTGGAAGAAAATACTAGTGTGTCATATATATCTAAGAAGTGACTTGTACTCAGAATATAAAAATAATACACATGAATATTAAAAGGAGAAATATTTCTATTAAAAACATGCAAAAGATCTGAATACACATTTTCACAAAGAAGATAAAATATTGGCCAATATACACATGAAAAAATGTTCAATATTATTAGTCATTAAAGGGTTGTAAATCAAAACCACAAGGAGATACCACTTCCTGACCACCAGCATGGCTATAATCAAAGAGAAAAACAATATTAAGTATTGGAATGTAGAGAAGTTGGAATGTAGAGAAGTTGGAACCTTCACATATTGCTAATGGGAATGAAAAAGCCACTTTGAACAGAGCTTGGCAGGTCCTTTAAATGTTAAGTGTAGACTTATGGGTCCCAGCAACTTTACTTCTTCATATATATCCAAGAGAAATGAAAACATGTCCACACAGGCTTATACACTAAAGTCCAGAGCAGTATTATTCACAACAACTAAAAAATGAAAACAGCCCATATGTCCATCAACAGGTGAATGTGTAGACAATATGTGACGTATCCATAAAGGAATACTATCAGCCATAAAAAGAATGAAATACTGATTTATATACAACATGGATGAACCTGAAAAACATAATACTAAAGGAAATAAGCCAGTTGCACAAAACCACTTATTATATGACTCAGTTATTATAAAATGCCCAGATTGGGCAATTCTGTGAAGACAGAAAGCATATTAGAAATTGCTTAGGGCTGGGAGTAGGGAATGAGGACTAATGGTAAATGGATACTACTTCTTTTATGGGTGCTGGACATATTATAAGGGACATTTTACAACATGTATGATTGTTTATTCAACACTAGCATAAAATATGCTTTTCTATAGTCTACAAATATGTATGGGATACATACCATTCCTGGGACAATGCCAGGGTCTAGTCAAACACAAAGAGACACAGCCTCTACTCTATGGTGTTTATGACTTTTATTCAAATACATATCTAGAAAAAATAACATTTCTTTTGGCAGAAAGGCTTGACCTTCAGGGAAAATTGCATTAGGCAATATCTTAGTTTGCAAAAGTGCTGCTGATGCAAAGCACCAGAAATGTATTGGTTTTTATAAAGGGGATTTATTTGGGGTAAAAGCTTACAGTTCCAAGGCCATGGAAGGTCCAAATCAAGGCATCAGCAGAAATACATTCTCAAGGCCTGGCATGTGTTAAAGCAAGATGTCTGCCAGTCTCTGCTGAAGTCTCTGCCCTCCCCTCCAGAATCTGCCATTTCCTAGAATTCAGCTGTGGGCACCAGGCATAGAGCGTGTCTGTTTATCCTTATGCTGCTCTGTGGGCCCAGCCTACTGGGGTTCTTTATGGGTGAACTGTGACTGCTGGTGATCTTCTCTCACACAGCAAGGTCAAAAAAGGTCTCTCTGTATCTCTGTCTCTCTCTCTATCTCTCTCCCCCTCTGTGCATGTGTGTGTGTATGTGTTTGTCTTAATTTATTTCAGACTGAGCAAGAGGGCGGAGACCCAAGCTGGCTCATGAACAGTGATGTAGTCCAATCAAAAGCACTAAATCAAGCATAACAAGTATCTAATCAAAGGCCTCGTAACTGAAATTAATGCAATCAAAAGACTCCACAGCCACAGGAATGGATTACTTTAAGAACATAATCTTTTTCTGGGATTCACAAAATTCAAACTGTCACAAGTAATATCCCAACCCAACTGACAAAGAAATTTAAAATACTCATATATGTATATGCCCAGATTAACTTTCAAGTGATTTGTAAATATATTATTAAATTTATATACTTAATATGCTTATATGTATATATACACATAACATATAATAATCATAATCATTCTCATATTATACTTTTAATAATAAATCTTTAATCAAATTTGAATGTATTCCTAAGTTCATATATTCACATTAAGTAATGGTAATTTTAGAATCACACCTCTTTGTATAGGCAATATTTGTATTTTTTAAAAATATTCATTTACTATATATTTTGAGTGTTTTTTTGTATAATTATATAATATCCTATTTGTTATACATGAACATTTCAACTTTGTTCCCCATAATATAACATTTAACATTTATTTATATTGTGACTGAAGTTTGTTTTGTCCATTATTATCTTTAATCTTTTAATTAAAAGAATGAGAATGAAAAACCTGCATTCGAGGCATACTTCTGACCCTTAACATTGATGAAGTTCCTTTTTTATTAAAGCACTGATGTATTATCCCTTCAAAAAATTCATACCAATGACTACACAGCCAAGAAAAAAAAGTTAAATTTTTTTCCAGGAGTTATGCTAGTTGTTTCAAGGTTTCTAGTGAAAGTAGCTCGGTTCTTTCATTTTTTGATCTTTGCAGAGTGCTCTCCTCAGAAAAAACAACAGGAGGTCTTATTATATGGACTCAATCATTTTTGAGAAATGCCCTAAGCATTGGATAATTGCTTATAAGATAAAGATCTGAATTATGAATACTATATAAATCTTTTGTGTAATATTTTACAAATTAAGTTTTTGAACTTTATTATACTTGAGCACCCTACAGATGGCTTTCAAAACATTTACCTCCCTTTTTATTTTCAGGGATCTAAAATATATAAAGGTTTCCCAGTTGGATGTCCAGCATACAATTCTCGTTTTGAAATATTTTCCATTCCTTGTTTTGATTTATTTTAAGTCATTTATGTATCAAATAACAAACCAGTTGGTTGCTGACCTTTAAAAAATCTCAGTGTTAATAGAAAGCCGTAAGGATCCTGTCCAAAATACTGCTCATTTTAAAATAAGACTGCAGCATTATTCTTTTGCAAACAATATATAAGTAAGATTGTGTTTTCAACAACTTTAACTAAAATACATATTTTGTTAAGACACACTATCTGTGATCCATACTTCTGTCTTCCATTTTGCTGATATTGTTTTATTTTTGCTATATTTGGAAGCATAAAAAGAGAGCAATATTATGCACAAGTTATTTTAAGATAATTCTAATATAATTGATGGTATCCTAAACTAGTAAAAAGATTTTGTTTAGTAAAAAAAATGAGAAGATTGGCTTCCAGAATAGGAATGTAAGCACCTGGGCAAACCACTCTGCCACACACACAAAACTATCACAACAAGAAAATGCAGCCATTTCCGTCTAACGGCTATCAATCAAAATCATAGAAGAAACTGAAAATTGCATACCCAAGGAAAACTACAAAACCTTGATAAGACAGCAGGTTCTGGAATTCTTTTACTTGAGGCCATTCCTATTCTTCCTCCTTCCCTTCTGAGTAGTGCAAAAAGCCATCAGTCTTGCAGTCATAAGGATGGATAACCTTTTTCAGAGTGCCACATTTCCAGCTTTCTGAAGGATATCTATTTCCAGAGAGTTGTGGCTAATTGATTTAACTTAGAGTTAAGCTCAATGGCTAGAACGTGGAGGGAACTAACTACCCACAACACATTATTGAAATAATTGCAATCTCTTGGTAACATCACAGGGGTGATTTTAGTTGGCACAAAGAAAAGCATGTTCTGGAATAAATGTTGAACACAGGTAAATTTTAGCAACTCTGACCTATTGCTGTGGAGTCTAAGATGCTAAATGTATGGGCAAGGCTATACACTTGCCCAAGAAGGACCTGGCAAAGTAGAAGTCCCCTATCACATCTGGCTGACATTGAGGTCCTGGGCAAAGCTAAGGCTGTCTTTTAAACTGCCTGAAGTCTTACCTTTATACACAGATCCGTTTGGCAAAGGACATAGATAGTCAAGGTTGTATGCCCTGAAATCAATACAAAACCTAGAAAATTAGTCCTGAGAAACCCCTAAGCAAAAAGGCATCAACAAGATAAACAGTAACAACAGCAACAACCACAAAAACACAGGGACAGCAACAAGTTATGGATGATGAAGGATCTGATACTAGAATTATATCAATGTGCTTTCTGAAATGTCTACTTTCAATAAAATATTACAAAACAGGAAGAGAACTAGGGAAGTATGCCACATATACAGGGAGAAAAATAAACAACAGAACATGTCCCATAGAGATGTTTTTGGACTCAGCAGAAAAAGGCTTTAAATCAGCCACTATGAATATACTTTAAAAACTCAAGGAAACCATACCTAAATAATTAAAGGAAAGTGTGATGATAATTTCTCATAAAATGGAGAATAGAAAGAGATTATAGAAAAGAATGAAGAAGTTATGTAATCTGGGAAGTAAAAATTTAAAAAGTGAAGAAAATTAATTAGCACAGTCTCAAATATCTGTAGTATATTATTAAAGCTATCAAAGTATGTATAATACAAGTACCAGAAGGAGAAAAGAAAGAAAAAGTACAAAAAATGAGATAATGGCTGAAAATGCCTTAAATTTGACAAAATAAAACATTAATCAACTTATGCAAGAGTTTAAAAAACTTCAAAGAAATCCACACAGACACATTATATTAAAATTGGTGAAGGTCAAAAACTAAGAAAAGATATTCAGAAGAGCAAGATAAAAATGATAAAAAGGAATCTTCAATAAAATGAATAACTGACTTCTCATCAGACAACATAGTGTCGTAAAGACAGTGGGAAGATATATTCAAAATTTTGAAAGAAAAAGACTTTCAATAAAGAATTCTGTATCTAGAAAAACTTTCCTTCAAAATCAAAATAGGATTTAAGATACTCCAGAGAAACAAAAAATAAGAGACTTCATTGCTAGCAGACCTGCCTTAAAGTAATAGTAAAGGAACTCCTTAAGGTAGAAATGAAAAGACAGTAAATGGTAACACAAATCCATATGAAGCAAGAAAGTGCACTTGTGAACGTTATTATGTAATTAAATATAGAAGACAGATTAAACATATTTTCGTTTGTAACACTTTACTTCTCCTATATGATTTAAAAGATAACTACATTATAGAGTTGTGTTGATGGATTTATATAGCATAAAGATTCATTACAATAATGGTATTAATGATGGAAGAGGGAACAAAAATATATTGGAGCAAAGTTTTAAAAACTACTCAAATTTAATTACTACTAATCTCAGCTGTTTTAAAATTAGTAAATTATAATTTCCAAAGTAACCATTAAGAAAATAATGCAAATTCACAGCAAATAAACAATGGAAGTAAACTGATTCAATATAAAATATCTACCACAAAAATGTTGTAACTAAGGGATTAAGTAACATAAAAGACAAAAGACATATAGAAAACAAATAACAGAATGGCAGATGCAAATCCTATCTTATCAATAATTACATTAAATATAAATAGATTAAACACTCCTATCAAAAGGCAAATATTGGAAGAATGGATTTTTAAAACTACTGTGAAGCTAGACACTGACTACACGATACATATTTTGTGTGTTTTTTGTTACTGTTTTAGTTTCCTAGGCTGCTTAAAACAGATGCCATTTAATGGGCTGGCTACAAACAATGAGAATCTATTACTTTACATTTTGAAGTTAAGAAAGTCGTCCAAATCAAGGCATCATCAAGGTGATGCTTTCTTCCTAAAAACCAGCTATCAGAAATCCTTGTCTCCTCTGCCACATGGGTTTCATTGATTTCAACTTTTTGTTACCATGGTTTTTTGCTCTCTGTTTGTATTCATTCCATTTATAAAGTATCTCAGTAAGATTATTAAGACCCATCCTGAATGAGGTGTGCTACACATGAATTGAATTAGCCCCCTCAAAAGGTCTAACTTACAATGAGTCCACACTCACAGGAATGGATTAAATTTGGAACCATGCCACTCTGGGATACATGCAACTTCAAACCACAAGCTATGCATCCACCTTCCCTATCTGTAGGTAAAGAGAAAATATTTGCTAGTGACAACTTTCAAATTAACTTTGGCTAGTAGAAATATTAACAAAAGAGAAACTGTTTCTTTGTGTAGTAAAAAGCTAAGTGAGGGGTTGCATGTGGTGTCTGAATCTTAACTATCTAAAAACAGCTATTCAATAATCAGAGGCACTTCAAATTTTCCTTCGGTTGGGTTCATCTAAATCAAGTGCCTGTGTTTTCAAGATGCTGTCCTAGAGGATGTAATCACACATGTTCAGATCTGCTCCTTAGCATTCATGGTTTTGAGCCAACTCTGAAAGATCAGCTGCAGCATATAGAATAGCAAGGGGCACGCATATATTTTGGGGTAACTGCAAGGTAAGTCTTCACTCAAAGATGCTTATCAAACTAGAGAAGACCTTTCTGCAGAACAGGGAACTATGGCAACCGCTGTGTATCTGTGCTTAGAAGGCACTATTTACCTTACAGAGAAAAAGGATCTGCCAAATCTGGGTACATGAAGAAAGTGGATTGAATTTTTTTCAGGACATATTGAGTTTGAGATGCATAGAAGATATAATGAGAAGAGTAAATATTTAAAATAATGATGAAGAGTAAGACTATACAAACATCTAAGTAAAATAGGAAAGAAAATCCAGAAATGGGAAAAAAATACTATGAATAAGAATTCAGCATTTAATAAAAATAATTTCAAAAGAGTAAACAAGTATGAAATCTTTGATTAACAGAATTTCATATTTGGTTAATAATTTCTGTGTTTAGGGGTTAAAAATGGAGATGCTTATCTGAAACATCACCCTATTATAATTTTTAAATGAAAAAAAAAAGTTTCCTAAAACATAGTTGGGGAAAATATAGGCAAAACATGAAATGCTTTCTGGGTGAGAGTGAAAAAAGATTGTTATGAGCAAGCCACTAAGTAGAAACTATGGAAGTAAAATTTTAATATGCAAAGATAGTTTTACAAATAAAACACACAGATGCTATAAACAAACCACAAATTTAGAGATCTAGTGAGACCACCCAGTTAATGTATTAACAATGTTCATTTTCCAGTGACAATTAAAAAGAAACTAAATCAAAATGTAAAAAGAAAAATCTGAATATACATCCACAAAATTTGATTTGCAAAAATAATGATTTGGATAGATATCTACTGAAAATTACATGTGAACAGATTAGCATTGCAGATTGTACATTACAGTGGAAGGCAGAAAATATTTTACTTAAGGCAACATGAATATTATCAAGAAAATTTCATTAATTCTGATACCAAATGGTAACATATCCAGGCAGCTTGATTTGAAGTTCAATGAAATCAATAATTAAATGTTGCATTTGTGTATATGTAACTTATTTGATATTTATATACTCTTCAACTATGTAAACAGTTTTGTAAGCAAACACTGCAATTGCTCAAAAAGTCGATTCAGTGCACACATCTCTGAAAATATCATGAGCATTTTACACCTCTAACTTTAGCTATGAGTGGAAAGAACATTGAAAAAGATTACTGAAGACTAAAAAAGACTGGG
Organism: Dasypus novemcinctus; assembly: GCF_030445035.2. Taxonomy (NCBI): domain Eukaryota; kingdom Metazoa; phylum Chordata; class Mammalia; order Cingulata; family Dasypodidae; genus Dasypus; species Dasypus novemcinctus. Next base: position 59,158,721 of record NC_080673.1, read on the forward strand.
TATTAGGCAATCTGGCTTCTTTTCTTCAGTTTATCCTTTTGTGACCTTGGAAAATCACTTAACATTTTAAACTTTAAACATAAGCATGCAAGGTGAAGGACCTAAATGCTTTTTTTGTTGTTTTAACATCACCAGCAGTTGCAAAACTCACTAACTTTCTGAAGTGACAGGGTTTTAGTGAGTGCTAAACACCTGTTTTCCAATCTTCAATTTGGCATTCTCTCTAATAAGCTCCCCTACTTCCAGAATTCAATAGTATGTCCCTTTTCCCTTTATTATCCTTTTATTTCTGTTGTGTATACTTAGCAAGCAGCAGTCTGCTAATTTGCTAAATCAACAATAGTCTTGAGCTAGACTTTGCATATGAAGGTTGACATTCACAATGTTCCAATACCATACATTTTAGTAACCACTGCATTAAAAAAAATGCATGATTATTGGTAATGCAAGAACAATGTCCAAGTAGGTCCAACCCCAACCCTATTGGAAAGAAGTTCATTGAAGGAAACTCTGGGAGATGTAAATAGTAGCCAGATTGCAGGTCTCCCCTCACCCATTTCATCTTGGGGCAGCACACAGAAGTCATGCAAAGTCAGGCCAACCAGACTTTGGACAAGAGACTCTCTTTGTAGGTGGAGTGCTTAAGTTGAATGAAAGATTGAGCCCTGACTTTTCTCCTCCCTGTGGTGGTCTGGAGAAGGGCTACAATAGCAATATTTTTTTTTTTTTTAATTTTTTTATTTTTTATTGACTTTGTAATAATATTACATTAAAAATATATATGTGAGGTCCCATTCAACCCCACCCCCCCACCCCCCCTCTCCGCCCCCCCAACAACACTCGTTCCCATCATCATGACACATCCATTGGATTTGGTAAGTACATCTTTGGGCACCTCTGCACCTCATATACATTGGTTCACATCATGGCCCATACTCTCCTCTATTCCATCATGTAGGCCCTGTGAGGATTTACAATGTCCGGTGATTACCTCTGTAGCACCATCCAGGGCAGCTCCATGTCCCGAAGACGCCTCCACCTCTCATCTCTTCCTGCCTTTCCCCATACCCTTTGTCCATTATGTCCACTTTTCCCAATCCAATGCCACCTCTTCTATGTGGACACTGGATTGGTTGTGTCCATTGCACCTTTATGTCAAGAGGAGGCTCAGATTCCACCTGGATGCTGGATGCAATCCTCCCATTTTCAGTTGTAATCACTCTAGGCTCCATGGTGTGGTGGTTGTCCTTCTTCACCTCCATCTTAGCTGAGTGTGGTAAGTCCAATAAATCAGATTGTAGGTGCTGGAGTCTGTTGAGGCTCAGGATCTGGCTATCACATTGTCAGTCCAGAGATTCAAATCCCCTAAATATATCTTAAACCCCAACAGTAACTGCACCTCCAGCACATTAGCATGAAAGTCTTATGAAGGGAGATCCCATCTGAGTCCAGATTCATCACACATAAACACCATTTCCAAAGAGGGGCCATCTGCCCTGGTAGTTAACCCCATCGGCCATGACCATAACTCCCATGGGTCTCTTTAGCCCTCAAAGGAACCAATATCTGGGGGTTGTATCTGCTTTATCTGTCTCTCTGACTCTGCTCAGTTGTGCATGAGGGCAAACCTTCTGCCAGCCTCCAGACTCTTTTTTAGAAACTCGTAGCCATATAAACTCATTTCTCCTTTCCATTTCCCCCTTACTTTAGGTCAAACAGCATTTTAAAGTCATGGTATTTTATGTAGACATGGATATTCTGCTGATCCGCATTGAACCTTCCGTATAAGGTCATTTTCCAGTTGCATCATCAGTTGGTAGTTGATAGTGGTCCCTCGTTGCCAGGGAGGCTCATCCCCGGGTGTCATGTCCCACGCTGGGGGGAAGGCATTGCATTTACATGCTGAGTTTGGCTTCGAGACTGGCCACATTTGAGTAACATGAAGGCTGACAGAAGGAAATTCCCAGGCACAAAGTTGCTCTAGGCCTTGTTATTATTTTGGGTTTATCAGCTCACAAGCATAGTCATTAGTATCAGGGGCTCACTGTTGAACCCTCACTCCCTCCCGGTCCCCACCACTGTACCTGGGAGACTGTCGCTGCTCCCCTAGGGACCACGACAGAGCACCACTGGCCAGGAACCCAGTACCCCCCCTACTGTGGTTTTTAATTGTAATAGCAATATTTTTTAGTAAAACCTTGGTTGGTAGTGCCAAGGAGCAATGAGAGTGGAAAAAGACCTTGACCAAAAGGGGGAAATGGTAACTAACTACAAATGAGTTCTTATGGCTAAGAGATTTCAAGGTGAGTAGGGAGGTCATTCCAGAGGTTAATGCTTATGCAAGTCTCAGCAGGATCTCACTATCACTGTAGAGTGCCTAAATAGAGGGGCTCCTGAGGGCTCTACAGATAACCAGAAACTATAAGTAGGGCAGACAACTCAGCAACTTGGTACCCTGTTTGTGGGCCTTATTATGAAATTTATGCTCCCAAGTGTAACAGATTTACTCTCATTAATAGGTTCTCTACACATGACTCTTCAGACCCTTTTATTTGAACACATAGTTAGCACTATACTTGATAGATATATGTTCCAGAGACTTATATCTTTTTTGCTGCCCATGTAACAGTTGTGCCCCGAATTTCAGCAAAGTTGTAACACCTACTCTCCAGTTCACTGAACTCACCAATGACAACTAACAAGATGATGATGGACAATGCCCATCCCAAGGTACAGAAAATATATGCAACTGAAAGCAAGATCATTCCTTCCATCTGCCCCATGGTATCTAAGCTCCTTCTCAATTAGAAACAGAGTGTGCATCATCATTTCAAAATCTTCCAGATTGGGGAAGGAATGATGGACTAAAATAGACATTATTATTTTACTATAGACTTATTATTTCTAGCAATAGAAGATCTCTTATCATGGACATAAAAACAGTGGCCATCAGAGGTTTTCAGGGATGGGACAGGGCAGAATAGGTGTAACATGGAGGCATTTTTGGGACATTGGAGTTTTCCTGTATGACAGGACTATTTGAAGTAACAGATATAGGCCACTGTATATTTTGTCATAACCTACAAAATTGCGCTAGATGGAGTGTAAACTATAATGTAAACTGTAATCCATTATTAGTAGTAATGCTTCAATATGTGTCCACTAATTGTAACAAATGTATCACACTAATAAGGGATATTGTTGATGGGGGAAAGTGTGGGAGGGGGAGGGAATGGGGCATATGGGAATCCCCTTATATTTTTTATGTAGCATTTATGTAATCTAAAGCTACTTTAAATAGCAAAAAAAAATTAAAAATAATTTTGGCTGGTGGTCTATCCTGTGGCTCAGTGATTGTGAATGAGAGGGGCATTAGCTCTTCAGCCACAATTCCATGTTGAATTTGCCTGCCAACTTCTCTGTGCATAGTACAGGCTCTCAATATGCGTATTATATAAGTATAGGAACACTGTATGCAAATCTAAGTGTATATATGTCGAGGTGGGGGTCTGGAGATAAGCAGGGGCAGTGTAAGTGGAAAAATGAAAACTTTTCCTTCTGACATGCTGGAAAAAGATGATAAACTCTGAGAACTTAATGTAGATCACTTTTAAAGGTAATTCTTAACTTCAACTAGTACATTGCAAATGCCTTAACATTGCTTCTAGGTAACTACATGATCTGACCATACTTACCTCACCAAATTCACTTTCTACCATTCAGCTCTCCACTGAATTTCAGGCACGCTAGCTTTTCTTCTCTCACTTGGACAAGTCAGGCTTTTGTCTTTCTCCAGGGCTTATTTATTAAAACCCCTAATCCTAAAACAAAAAACAAAACAAAACAAAAAACACTTTTCTGAGATATTCATGTGATTTCTATTTATCATTTAATTATCACCTCCTATGTCACCTTCTCAAAGAATTCCTATCAGATTATCCATACCCTTTTATTTTCTTTATTATATTTTGGCTATTTGAACTTATCTTATTTATTTACATATTTTTCATCTCTACCATAAGAATATTAATTGTATGAGGAAAGGGAAGCTGTTCTGGTCATTATTTTACCTGTGATTTAGAAAAGTACCAGAGACTTAGTAGGTACTTAATATATTATTTATTGAGTAAAGGAATAAGAAAATGTTACAGAGGAAAATGAGGCACTGACTTCCTTAAACATTCACATCTGGGCCCTTTACTTGCCAGGAAAGATTTTATTACATGAGTCTCACTCTCAAGTGTCAGTATTTGAATTGTACATAAAGGAGCAGGTGCCTGGTAAGAGCTTCAAGGTGATTTGAGACACACACTGTTCTTTGCCAAATAGTCCTGAGGGCTAAGGGAAGCTGTAGCACAAATAACAGTGGGAGGAAGAGACAGAGATACCAGGGTCCTTTTGTAGCCAAAAAAGTAAAAAGCCTTAGAATGATTATTGATCAAGAAAAACTTTCCTTAAACCGTGGGAGTGTTTCAGTTATTATTTTCTAAGTTCAGTAAATGCACAACATATTGTTTTAGTTAAAGGATTTTACTAAAATCCTGATGGTTTTAAAACAATATAAAATTTTTGAGAAAATATATTCAAGCAGCTGAACAAAGCCGGATTATTTCTTATTTGCAGTTAAATGTAATGGAAGTAATTAAGTGCTAAGCAAGAATGATAAATTCAAATACTGATTTTTTCATCTCCAGTTGCTTCTTAAAGTCCTTAATGTGGCAGAATACATTCAACATTCAGGTAGCATGCCCAGGAATAAGTGATTTTATATTTATGGATCTTTTCTTATCTTTTGTCATTTTATGCTATTTTATGTTATCCCAGAAAAACACTAAAAAGTATAATTATATGTAATGGAAGTAGAAGGAATGCTAAATATTAAATAATTTAATTACTGATTAATTATCTTTTCAGTACAAATTATAAAGTATTACATTTTATATAGGGTTACTAGTGATTCATTTTTGCTTATTCACAGAATTTCAGTGACTAAATAATTGAACTATGCTTTCTTGACTTTATTGCCTGATATACCATTGGTTTATTTTACCATTTCAAGAGAAATCTAGCAAATTTAACTGTAAGTTAGTAAAGAACAAATTTTCATGCCTAATTATAATTTTTCCTATTTATTTCTAATATTTAGTTAATGATAATAAATATATTATCTATGGCACAAAAATAATCATGAAGGATTTTGACTCATATAGTATAATAGCAGTAATATTTTCAGCTATGAGCTTTTATTTTATACAGTTATATCATGAACTTCTGGGCTACTATAACATAGATATGATTGGGATAAAATTGTTAAATAATAAAAAAATCTAAGGTGCTATTGAAGAAGAGAGGATTTTGTACAAAGTCTGGAAGGACTTTTTGTGTAATTTTCAGTTTAGAAGTACCCTTCTTTTCATTTCATTCTGGTAAGAACATACCAGAATGTTCTTAAATCTATGCCTCATCAGCAATACAGAGTAGAGGTTATCTAGATCAAGAGAGCTATCCTAAGAAATAGATGTCAAAGAAAATGTGCAGAAAGAAAGGAAAATATCTTTAAAATAAATTGCTGGCTTAATTATAAATGTTGAGTGTTTTACAGAAAGTATTTTACACAAAAGTTCCATAATAAGAGGATGACCATCAGAAAGAGGAAAAAAAGTGTAAGAGAGGAGAAAATAATGGCAAAACAAAAAGCCAAGATGATAAAAGAAAAATAATCTGAAAATATTATTCCTGAAAACAACATTCAGCACTTAGTTAAGCTTTTTCAAAAATACAGTTCCTGCCATTCTTAGATGACCTATTTGTTCTCTACAATGAAATGAAATAAGATCTGCTAAAGTTCCATGAGAGCAGAAACTTTATTATTCTTGTTTAGCATTGAATACCCCAAGCAGAGTGTCTGGAATGCAGTATATGTTCAAAGATATTTATATAAATAATGAACAGACATATAAATGAATGGATAAAACAAGGAAATAAAAAGAATTTCAGAATGTATTAGACAGAAAAATATCTTTCTCCATCCCAACTAATCAAGAAGCCCATGTCACAAATGGGTCAACCAAGTAAATATTATTAATATATTTCTTAGTTCTGTGAAATTGTGAAATCTAAGATTTTATTATCTAAAAATTTCTTAAACATTTATATTCACTCTATCAGAAAAAAATGCATACATGTGAATTATATTGCTTATTTTAATAATATATTTTACATAAACCCCATTATGCTCACTCAGTAAGATTTGATATGCTATACCCCCAAATAAGAAAATTCAATAAAACCTTTATTGTTCTTGAATCAAAGTTCCAGGTTCCCATCCTGGCTTTACTAGTTAACTTGCTCTATGGCCTTTAGTATTCATCATTAATTGGGTCTAAGCACCAGGTCCTTCATCTCTAAAATGGTAATACAAATAATGACTATCTGAGAGGATTATTGTGAGGAATAGGTGTGATAACATCTGTAAGTAAATAAATATGCTGCTTATGTATCTGTTTATCAAGAGTTCAGGTGCTACAACATAATTCTCATGTCTACAACCAAGCCAAGGTCCACAGGAAGGCAGAATACATTAAGGATTAGAGTGGACTTAATGATATTCTATTCATGAACTATTGTGGTTAATAATCGAGAAAATGTGGCATTGGTATGGAAAAAGTGGCCATGATGGCTGCTGGGTGCGGGGAATGGGAGGAAGAGATGAGATGTGGAGGCATTTTCGGGACTTGGAGTTGTCCTGGGTGCTGCTCCAGGGACAATTGCCGGACATTGGATGTCCTCCCATGACCCACTGGATGGAACTTGGGAGAGTGTGGGCTATGGTGTGGACCACAGGCCATGGGGTGCAGCGATGCCCAGAGAGATATTCACCAGATGCAATGGATGTGTCATGATGATGAGGGAGAGTGTTACTGTGGGGGGAGTGGTGAGGTGGGGGTGGCGGGGGTGAATGGGGACCTCATATTTTTTTAATGTAATATTTTTTAAAAAATGAATAAATTGAGTAGAATTTGGAAAAAAAATTCTCATGTCTATGTCAAAGGTAGCATAACTGAGGATTATTTGGCTTTTACAATTTTTAACATTATAAGCTTTTCAAAGTGTGTTTCCTTTTAAGTGTTAAAGACTATAAAAATAATGATGACTATGATAGGCAGATTTTTTTCTTTCTTAACAATCTCTATATTTTTAAGTTTTAAAATAATGCAATCCTTCATATATCTAATGTGATGGATGAGGGATGAAGAGTAAAACTAAGAACACAGGCAGCGGACCTGGCCCAGTGGTTAAGGCGTCAGTTTACCACATGGGAGGTCCACAGTTCAAACCCCCGGCCTCCTTGACGGGTGTGGAACTGGCCCATGTGCAGTGCTGATGCGCGCAAGGACAGCCCAGCCACGCAGGGGTGTCCCCCCTCTAGGGGAGCCCCACGCACAAGGAGTGCGCCCTGTAAGGAGAGCCACCCAGCATGAAAGAAAGTGCATCCTGCCCAGGAATGGTGCCGCACACATGGAGAACTGACACAACAAGATGATGCAACCAAAAGAAACACAGATTACCCTGCCACGGACAAAGAAGATGCAGCAAAATAGACACAGAGAACAGACAACCAGGGTGGGGGGGAAGGGGAGAGAAATAAATTAATAAATAAATCTTTTAAAAAAAACTAAGAATACAGTTTATGGATCATAATGTTATAAAAATCTGTCTAAATGCAAGCATAAAAATGAGTATCCCTTAAAAATCCTAGGCTTCAATAGATTAATTACAAACAATATGTTTTGAATGACTGTCATCCAAATAAGCATAATATATAGTAAAGACTTGCAAAAATAAGACTGTATCCCATTTATAACATTTTCAATTTCATATCCGAAAAACAAACTTAATTCCAAAATTCTATTTACAATGTTTTGTAAACTTTAATTTCTTGAAATGGCACAATTACTCATGTACCTTCTCATCTTCATTAGAAGGTACTTTGCATACCAAGTGCCCCATAACCATAGGTCTGCAATCAAAGGACTTCAAAAGACCAAGCACATATGAGTGCTTGTAATGGGTCTGTTTCTTTGCTTAACTTGCTTTTCTAGTTGAGATCCAAGTTAAAAAGTAAAATTGATAAACTGAGTTCTCATGTAATATATGTTTATTGTAGTGATAGCCTCTGTATTGAGTCAATATCCTTAGTTTTGTATTGTAAACTTGATACTCTTAATAATTGTAGTACAGGTGATTGGTTTAGGTACATTAAATTTTGGTTTTATTTAAAGTTCATTTGGAAAATTCATTTAATAATCAAACATTTTATTCCCTATTGAGGCAGTAAACGTTAGTGATTATAAACAAGGACACTGCATTTAGATTGCCTGTGTTTAAATCCTCTAATTTCTCCATTCCTCAGTTTCCTCATCTGTTAAATGAGAAAGATAATAGAACAAAACTTAAAGAGTTGATGTGAAGATTAAATGTAATAAGATGATACAGTACTTAGAATGATAGCAGAGATACCATTAATGAATTAAGTAAACTATTATCATCATTATTAATGATAACAGATACTATATTAGGTCATAGGAATTCAATAATATTAATATCAATAATAATGTATATAACAAAATAACACTATTACTATAATACACACCTTTTATAATGAACAGTTTTCTAACTGATTTATATCGATTAAATTATGGAAAGTTATAGCCATATGAGGTGAGTGCTATTAATTTCCCAGTTTTAGAGATGGGGAATTTGAGACCTAAGATATTCAGAAACTTACTGGTCATTAACTGGTTAATATATACTGGGGTCCGAAGTGGCATCAAATCACTGTGACTTTAGAGATGATGTCCTCAACTGCCTTCTTGTACTTTGTTCCCTTGTGTGTCTTATCTTCGACTAAAGTACAGTCCTGATTAGGGAAAAGAAGAATAAATAAGAGATTATATAGGAAGCAAAAATACACATAAGTTTATGATCAAATCAATACGGAAAAAGAATAAACAATCACTACTTCTCAAATAGTCTTCAAGGATCCAAAAACAAGTTAAATGAGATTCTGATTTGCAAGATGCATAGATATTGCCCACACATATATAAGTGGTGTGTGCATGCTAGGAAAGGGAGACAGTCCCTTTAAGGTATCTACAAGTGTATTGGGTACCAGAATAAAGGCCAAAAAGTTGTGAAGTGAGTAAATGATAAAATAGTACCATAGGAGGCTAGGAAAACAATTTGGGACCATAGCATAAACTACCATGACCCATGCTAAAATACATGTTTAGATCTTACAGTACATTGGGAAAATAATCCTATCATAATTAATGAAAGTATATACATTTTTATTGTTTGTTTATGTGTTTGTTTGTACTGACAGACAAAAAACATTCTCTATTATTACTCACTCTTGCAACAGAATAGATGGAATGAGATGGTCTGAGGCTGAGATAAGGGAAAGAAGACTAAGGCAACTGTTTAAATAATTTACTAAAGCAATTGCCATGAGGATTTGGGAAAAATAGTATACAGAGCAATTTAGGCCATAAAATAAAGAATTTTTTAGCACCAATTCAGTGTGTAGGGTGAGAGAATGAAAGTAGCCTTAATTACTCTAGACTTTCTAGAGTGAATGAATGGATACTATCATTTAATATTAGAAGGAGTATGAAATTAAGATGTTTTTGAAAAATGACAATTACTGAAGCTTTGAGCATGTTGATTTCTAAGTTCCTAGAGAATATTAAAAATGGAAATATCCACTACATAGAAGGAAACAACTTTTCAGTCTAGGAAAAAAATAAGGATAAAGGTGGAGACTTGAAATTAACTATCCATTAAGTACACACAGAGTAACACAAATAATTGAGATTACTAAAATATTGTCCTTATCCATTTTGCATGAATTGTTCAATTATTACTACTACATAGCATTTTTTTTTCTTTATCAGATTACTGTGAACGAAAAGAACAATGCTAAACTTTGAGCCTGATATTTCTGGAAATCCCCCCACACTTAAGTCTTCCAAAAATTCACAAAGGACCACACTGCCCTACAAATTCACCACCTCCACGTGTCAGATTACCCCAGCAGTCCACCCTTCCTCATGATGGCCTTAAGACTCATTGAGGAATCCCTTGTTTTCCAGTCTCCTAAATCCAGCTCTGTTCCTTTTCTTTGAAATATTCCTCATTAATGATTAATGGATGTTCTACTGCAATAGCCAGTGTATTATCATTTCCTTAATTGTCCGGTGTATTTTGTCTTACACAGTGAGTTTTGTGCCTTGGATAGGATGGGGCCTCATCTTCAGTCCCCTCTTCCACTAAGTAACGAGATCTCTCAGATCCCTCTAAACCCTCTTTTTTTTTTTATTGATTTTGTAAAAATATTACATTAAAAAAATATGAGGTCCATTCGACCCCACCACCCCCACCGCACCCCTCCCCCCCCAGCAACACTCATTCCCATCATCATGACACATCCATTGCATTTGGTAAGTACATCTCTGGGTATCTCTGCACCTCATGGTCATTGGTCCACATCATGGCCCACACTCTCCCCCATTCCATCCAGTGATCCCTGGGAGGATTAACAATGTCCGGTGATTGCCCCTGAAGCACCATCCAGGGCAACTCCAAGTCCCAAAGGCGCCTCCACATCTCATCTCTTCCTGCCATTCCCCATACCCATCAGCCACCATGTCCACTTCTCCCACTCCAAAGCCACCTTTTCTCTGAGGTCCTTGGATTGGTTGTGTCCATTGCACCTCTATGTCAAAGGAGGCTCAGATTCCACATGGTTACTGGATGCAATCCTCCTGCTTTCAGTTGTAGGCACTCTAAGCTCCATGGTGTGGTGGTTGGTTGTCCCTCTAAACCCTCTTGATCTATTTCTGACTGGTAATTTAGGAAAACATTCTGATCTTGTTTTCCAGATTATTGTCTGTTGTGAGCATGGTAACAAGTTAATTTTGATTTCTTTTTTTTTCTTTTTTTTTTTTTAAAGATTTATTTATTTATTTAATTTCCCCCCCTCCCCTGGTTGTCTGTTCTTGGTGTCTATTTGCTGCGTCTTGTTTCTTTGATCCGCTTCTGTTGTCGTCAGCGGCACGGGAAGTGTGGGCGGTGCCATTCCTGGGCAGGCTGCTCTTTCTTTTCACGCTGGGCGGCTTTCCTCACGGGCGCACTCCTTGCGCGTGGGGCTCCCCTACGCGGGGGACACCCTTGCGTGGCAAGGCACTCCTTGAGCGCATCTGCGCATGGCCAGCTCCACACGGGTCAAGGAGGTCCGGGGTTTGAACCGCGGACCTCCCATGTGGTAGACGGACGCCCTAACCACTGGGCCAAAGTCCGTTTCCTTAATTTTGATTTCTTTTAAGTACTTGACTGGTTTCTGGTTCCAGCATCTTTTGAATTTCTGATATGATCATTTGGTGAATGTAGTAAATAGTAGTTTATAGAGATCTTATCTCTCTTGGATAAAAGACAATTGAGGATACGATCTGTTAATATTCTTTTGTTTATGTAATAATATTTTGAGCTCAAATCACTTAAGAATGTCATGTCCATCCTGAAGTACATATCTAATTTAGTAAGTTTTTTAATTCTGTGTTTATATTTGACCCCTAGCTGAAGTTTTAGAATTGAAGCCATATGCTTTCTCTCTCTATGCCTCTATGTGTTTAACTCTGTTTCTATGTTTATAATTCAGAGAGACCTTTACGCTTGTTGTGTGAGAGTGTAATATTCTCCTGTTTCCAGATGATATTACCAAATTAGTTCATAAGATATTTAAAGGAATTCTATTCTGATTGGCTTAAAGATAAATAAGCACTTCTATAAATTGAATAGTCTTAATACTCCTAGAAATTACATAAATGGAACCACTAATACTGTCATTATAAAAGAAGATATATTCTTAGAGAAAATAAATCTAACATTTTAAGAGTTCAATTTCACAAAATCTAGGTAAGTTTGAAAAATGTTTTTTTGGATATTTTCAGGTTAATGAAAGCAGTGATTTTTTTCTAATTTAAGAGCATTGAATGCAATCTAAACATATACATATAACAACACACACATATGTATATATATGTACACACTTGGCTATGTTCTTCTTAAATATATACATGTTTACTGATCAAATAAGCAAGCAGTATTGCTACTTTGTTTTACATATTTGTGTTTAGACAAATTTAATCACTATTCATATAAACTTTATTTTAAAAGTAATTATATTTTATGGTATGTCAGCTTTAAAATACTTTCCAGGATCAATGGGTAATTTAAAATTTGAACTGATACTAAGATTCAGTTACCTAATAGATATCTATTAGATACTCATATAATTTCTCAGTAAGCTAGAATACTGAATTATTAATTATGAAACATAATTTCAATTATATTTACTTTTCCTGATTTTAATAAGATATAAAGAAACTATATATTTGGGTTGGTAAATAAATATATTCATCATACCCTCATTTAAAACATTAATATCAGAGAAGTATTTCAGTTAAAGATAAAAGAAATTAGTTTTTCCTAAGATGAATGGTTTTTTGCAGAAAAATTAAAAAATGAAATATAAGACAACCCCTGAATAAAGAAAGAGAGCTGTAGAATTTTTGCAGAAATAAATTTTTGTTTTGATAAAATTTGGCTAATGTTTGGTGGGATTATTTATAAGACTTTCAAAAAGATATTTATTTCAAATATTGTATTGATGCAAAACTAAATTTTAAATCTCTTTTTCTTTTAAAAATCAAAAAAATTTCCCTAAATTATTATATATTTGCTCCTAGTAGGATATTGTTAAAATAAGATGTTATATAAAAGTTTTCTCACTTAGGAAATAGCTAAGTTTCTTTACAATCATGTTACTGTTTACAGTTAATCATTATGGTTATAGATATTTTGTCTAAAGCTTTTATGGATTGACTTTATCTTGTTTTGCATGGTGCAGAAAAAGCCAAAATTATTTGTCTATTGCATCATTATTGTAATGAATTCTCATCAGTTATTTCAGTTTGAAAATGATCAATAATAAGCTAACTATAAACATTTTCTTTTTTTTCTCATCTACAGATTAATATTTGCTTTATTCTGAGGTTTTCCTGGAAGTTTTTACAATCAATTATAGATCTGAAGTTTTATCTTCAAAATACAATGACAGTGTAATGAATAAACCTCATTTCAAAAGGACTAATCAGAGTCCTACAGAAAAGGGCAATGCAGGGTTCTTCTGGATAAAGACTTCAAGAGGCATTGCTTAAATAATTTTGAGACAGTACTAGTAGACAGAATCAGGATTTCTAGAACTCTAGCCAAGAAACAGATGTATTCAAAAGATTGCTAATTCAAGATGGAGAGGAACAAGAACTGATTACAAAGGACCAAATGAATAGAGGCAATTGTTTGAAATACTTATGATGCTTAAATGTTATATTTTTCATTTTCCTTTCCTTTTAAGCAGCCCTTAGCTCAAAACGATTAGCAGATTTTACTTGTGGAAACAGAAAAAAAATATACGTAAATTATATAAATTTTCCCTCCAAAATTCCTTCAGAACACAGAAATATATTTTATTTTCATGGCAATATATTTTTGCATAGGTTCAAAAGGATTCTGTTCTAGTTACCAGGACATAATGGAAAAGATTTGTTATGCATTTGCTGGAAAGTCATATTTCAGAATGCTGTTCATTTCATCAGATATGACTAGACATTTTTAATGAGCTAAATTTGAATTTATGACTCCAATACTAACAAATTCCCCTTAGAAAAATGTCTTGGTGTCTTGTTCAGAGGGTTTCCAGCCTTCCAGGATAAGAAGGAATGTCATTTCCTGCGGTCACCCCTCGGGCTGAAGTGTGGTTTGCTGGCCTGGCGGGGGAGCGGCTGCGGCAGGCCAAGCCACTGCCCCCATAATAGGGTGGCTGTTTGGACTCACCGCCACCCCTGAAGGGAGCTCGGCATGGGCGCAGAGTGCCCTCGGGTCTCCCCTTCTCGGCAGCCATGCTTCCGTGGCCGCCCCTCCTCCCAGATAGCGCCACACGATGCCTTCTTTCTCCCTGTGCAGGCGCAGGGTGGAAAATTCCAGTCTGCCCTTTTCCCCTCCCCCGACAGCAGCAACAGCCAGGCGTGGGCGGAAAAATCCAGTCTGCCCTCTTCCCTTCCCCCCGACAGCAGCAACAGCCAGGCGTGGGCGGGAAACTCAAGTCTGCCCTCCACCCCAGCAACAGCAGCCACCAATCCCTAAACCCTGCCCCTTCCCCCAGCAATAGCGACAGCCAATCCCTAACAACCACCCCTCCCCCGTCCAGCACCTCCCACTGACCTTTCGCCGGCAACCAATCAGAACAGGGCGTGGCTTCGACCAATCAGCCTTCCCCAGCCCCTATAAAACTGTTGCCTCTCCCTCAATAAAGTGGACTTGCGTGTTTACCTTGTCTCCGCAGTAGTTCTTCTGCCGTGCGCCCTCCAGTCCTGAGAGCCCCCGACAAGGGCCTGGCCTCCCTTGTCCCCAGTTCGTCGCCTGCTTCTCCAGGCGACCCCTTCATCGCCTGCTTCTCTGGGCGACCCCTTCGTCGCCGGCTTCGCCGGGCGACCCCGTCAGCCGAACCGCGCAACCCCTTGTGAGACCGATCCCTCGTCTGCTGCCGGACCGACCCCTCGTCCCAAGTGGGACCGACCCCTCGTCCCGAGCGGGACCGACCCCTCGTCCAGAGCTGGACCGACCCCTCATCCGCAGCCAGACCCCACCTCTACCGACCAAGCAAGCTGTCGCAATTTCCTGATATATCCAGGGACTTACCTTATTCTTGAGAACTTGAGGAGAGAGAAATTCACCCAAAATTTTATGAACAAGAATAATTTTCTTTGAGATTATTTTGACAAAAAAGCAGGAGACTATTGCTAGAAATTTTGTGTTCATGAAAGACTATGCATCATCTAAAGCACAAACTTTCTACATAACAGCATTGAGTTAATAACTGAAAAATTATCTTTGAGTCATTTTGCAATCTTTATAATTTACAGGTAACTCAACAATATGTATATTCCTTCTTGACTAGTATAGATTTGACTTCCTCTCATCTTGAGGAAAAAAATTTAATTAGGACTGGACTCTGTTACCTTGCCTAAATTGTCAACACTATCCAGATTTTCAATTTTTTCTTGCTTACTCCAACATCTAGCTACAAACCTCTAAATTTACATTTCCAGCTTTTGCCTCTCCCACCTGACTCATCATCACTAAAAACATGAGTTTCCAGATGCCTATCAAGACTCTAGATTGTTTTGCATTTGTCCCTTTCCTCCATGATCTAAGAAGCCTTGAAAGTCGAAGCCTGCCAAAGGGATATAAAACTTGAAAGATCACCACCACAGCAGACCAGGCACAGACTAGAACTCTGTCTGAACAAGCTTCTGTCTGGACAACTAAGGAAGACTAACAAAATGCTTGGGTTCTGCATGCCCTTATATAAGGATTAACAAAGATATAGATAGCATCACAGAGAGCATCAAAAGTCTAACTAGAAGGGTTAATGAAACTCAATGAGTGATATCACCTAAGTGAAAAACTTTCTTTCTCTCATCCCTTAGAATCCACTGGACTGATTTTCATCAGGCCTCAAATCCTGGCTCTTTATTTTAATGTAAATATTTATATTATTTGATAGTTTGAAGCTGCATGGAGCCCAGAAGAGTATGTTCTTAAAATTAATACATAATTCCTGTGGGTGTAAGCCTATTGTAAGTAGGTCCTTTTGATTAGGTTATTTCAGTTAAGGTATGGTTCTTGGAGGGTCTTCTTTTTTTATATATATTTTTTATTTATTTTTAAAAGATACTTAGATTACATGAAATGTTACATTAAAAATATAAGGTATTCTTATATGCTCTCTTCCCCACAGCTTCCACTTTTCCCCACATTAGTAACTTCTTTCATCACTGTGATGCATTCATTGCAATTGATGAACACATTTTGGAGCATTGCAACTAAGCATGGATTATAGTTTATATTGTAGTTTACCTTCTCTCCCACTCCATTTGGTAGGTTATGGAAGGGTACATAATGGCCTATATCTGTCATTTCAATGTCACTCAGGTCAATTCCAAGTCCTGAAAATGTCCCCATATTATACCTCTTTTTCCCTCTCTCTGACTTCAGCACCTTCAGTGTCCACTGTCTCCACATCAATGATATAATTTCTTCCATTGTTAGAATCACAATAATTCTATAGTGAATATAAATAAGACCATTCTAGCCATATTTTATTCCCCAATCCTGAAGATTCTGGGATGGTGATGCCTACTCCATCTGTAACTGAGAGGGGGCTTCAAACCCATATGACTGATGGATGGGAATCTCTTGCTTGTGGTTGTAGATTCTCTCAGTTCCTTGCTGTGCTGGTTGTCCATCCTCATCTCCTTGTTGGTTGTCCTGGGTGAGTCCAATGAACTGTAGAGTAGGTGTTGCAATTCCACTGAGACTCAGGGCCTAGCTGGCACATGGACATCCCAGAGATTCAAGTCTCTTGGATATATACCTAAGAACTCCAGCACCAATTATATGTTCAAATAAAAGGGACAGAAGAAGCTTGTATAGAGAAGTCACGTCTGAGTCCAATTCTGTTACACTAGGCAGCACAAACTCCAAAGAAGGACCCACTGATAAGGCACCACACTCTGGAGTTATATGTCATAACTATAGGTCTTGAGTGTCTCCAGAGTCCTCAGAAGCCTGACTATTTGGTGTAGTATCTACTTTGGCAGTCTATGAGATCCTGCTGAGACATGCATAAGCATTACCTCTCTGATGACCTCCTGAATCACTTCGAAGTCTCTTAGCCATATAAACTCATTTATCTTTACCTTTCCCCCCTTTTATTCAAGGTATTTTTCCAGTTGTATCAACAGCTGGTGCTTGTTAGTAATACCTACATTCCAGAGAGCCTCATCCCCAGGAGTCAAGTCCCACACTGTATTGCATTTCTCTGCTGAGTTTGGCTTACAGGGAGGCTACATTTGAGCAACAAGGAGGCTCTCAGGAGGTAACTCTTAGGCACCCTACAATACAAGGCTAAGTTGCAAAATCAAGAGTAAAAGGCCTATAAACAGAGCCATCAATATCAAGGGCCCACCAATGGACCATCCTTCTTTACTAGTAATTGCCCCTGTACTTGGGAGATTGTTGCTATTCCATTAAAGAATGCGACAGAGTTCCTCAGGATTGGAACTCAATATTCTTTCAGTTGCTGTGTGAATCTCTTCCCACTGTGGCAATGCCCCATGAACATTTGAACATATTTATATACCTTTTATGTATACCCAGGTGAACTTATTCCCAAGTATCCCCCATCACTGACACCCCACACCAATGACCCTCACCTGTCACAGTTGCAACCCTTCTGTGATCTAAAACTTCTTAAAAAATTAGGGTAATAATATTGCCAAATTCTATTAATAGGAAAATGAAATAATGATAGGTTTAAACGTATGAAATAAAATACATAATAATTTAGAAAAACTAAAACTAAAATAAAGTGAAAAAAAAATTAGGGTATTAAAAATAAAAAGTACTTAAAATTTTTTTTGATGTTTTGCCTTCATCACTGTAATATTTGTTGTCCTGCATGTACTGTGGTATTTATTTCCATTTCTTCCCCAGTGTCTTACTTTTTTCCTTTTTATCTCAAAGAAGTTTTAGGTCACAGTAAAAGTCACACACAGAATATAGGGACCTCCCATATACCCCAAATCCTCCCCCTTTTCCCCTTTCCCTATGAATATCCTTTTTACATGTGAATGGTACCTTTGTTAAAACTGTTGCACAAATATTGAAACATAGCTACTAACCATGGTCAATAGCTTTTATTATGGTTTATATTTTAGACCATGTACTTTTATAAAATTTTGATGAAATTTACCGTGGCCTGTATCCATCATTGCAAGATCATGTAGAACACCTCCATTGCTCTCTAACTACCCCTCCTTACATGTATTCTATTTCTCCCTCCCCATCACCTCAGAGCCCACAGCAACCACCAGACTTCACTCCTTGAGATACATAGATTCTTGCAAAAATGCAGAGAGCTTGACATACTAGTCTGTCCTCCCCTAATAGGAACCACTAATACTCTCAAGAGACACCCTCCCCTCTGTTTCAGACCATATCAGGCCTCCTCAGTATGGGAGTCCAATTCCTTCCCATTCGTTATGTGGGTCTCCCCCCACTGATGCAAAACACTATAACAAACTGATCACTCACACATTCTCTAGAAGACTGACCCCGGTGGGCCCTGTCCTCAATGCAGCTCCCTTCCAACACCCTAACCAGTAACCCTTCCTTGTCATATTTCTGAAAGAGTTTTCTCAACACTGTAGTTTCAACCATGTACCTACCAATCCTCAGTGTTTACCTGCTACCTCCCCCAACCCTCCCCCAACATCCCATTTCCATGGACCATCCAACAGATCCTCCCCACCCTATCCTCTGTCAAGCTTGCACCACCCAACCCAATAGTATCCCTACACCCTTTCCTATCCCCTCACTGCACAACTACTCACTTCCACCTTATCATGGATTTCACCCATATGGACATTGGTTCACAACCTTCTTTCTTTCTATTTCCTGCAAACATTATCTTCCAGACTCTAGTTTTCTAATTGGCTTGATTTGCTTAATTCCCATCATAGAGTTCATATAATACACATCCTTCCATGTCCTTCAATGCCTGGCTTGCTTCACTCAGCAACAAGTCCTCAAGATTCATCCATGTTATCCCATATACTAGTACTGTATTCCTTCTTACAGCTGAGTAATATTCTATTGTATGTATGTTCCACATTTTGTTTATCCATTTTGATGGGCATTTAGGTTGATTCCAACTTTTGGCTATAGTGAATACTGCCCCTATGAATAATGGCATGCATGTATCTGTTCGTGTCCTTGCTTTCAATTCTTCTGGATATATATCCAGCAGTGGAATTACTGGGTCATATGACATATTTATAGTTTGTTTTTGAGGAACTACCAAACTGCCCTCTGTGGGGAGCCACCCGCTGTGAGGTCTGTTTACAACCTCTCACAACATGGCGCAGTTCACAAATCTGCCCTGTCATTTCCTTATTCTTCTCCTCTCTGCTTCTTTGTTCTCCCCCTCCCGTCACTACTCAGGTGACCACAGCAATACGCATGCGCAGGGCACGAAACTCTGCAGACCCGGTGCGAACTGTAGGCCAATCCCCTCCTTGGACATCTGCCACCCACAAGACCAGCCTATCACCTATGTACACGTTCCCTTCCCTCTCTATATATTCCCATGTTCTACCCCCAATAAACGAGGCTTGATCAGAACCCTGTCTTGCCTCCATTCTTCTCTCGACTTCTGCCCCACCCTGCTTCTTCCCACAGGTCCCTGGACTCGCCCCCGCCGGCTCGGGCACCCTCCACAATGGCTGGACCATTCTACATTCCCACCATCAGCAAATGAGTGTTCCCATTTCTCCAAATCCTTTCCAGCACTATTTTTTTAATGGCTGCCAGTCTAATGGGTGTAAGATGATATCACATTGTAGTTTTGATTTGCATTTACCTAATAGCTAGTGATGTTGAGCATCTTTACATGTGCATTTTAGCCATTTATATTCCTTCTTTGGAGAAATGTTTGTTCAAGTCACTTGCCCTTTTTTAAATTTTTTTTTGTCTTTATTTTCAAGATGCAGGATTTCTTTATATATGCTGGATATTAGGCTCCTATCAGACACATGGTTACCAAATATTTTCTCCCATTGGGTAGGGTATCTTTTCATTTTCTTGAAAAAATTTCTTTGAGGTGCAAAAGGATGCAATTTTGAGGGGGTCCAATTTATCTATTTTTTTCTTCCATTGCTTGTGCTTTCAGTGTGAAGTTCATGAAAACATTTCCTATTATAAGGCCCTGTAGATTCTTCCCTACATTATCTTCCAGGGTCTTTATGGTCTTCATTATTATATTTAGATCTTTGATCCATCCTGAGTTGATTTTTTTATAAGGTGTGAGATGGTGTTCCTCTATCATTCTTTTTGAGATGAATATCCAGTTCTCCAAGCACAATTTGTTGAAGAGACCATTCTCTCCAAGTTGAGAGGGCTTGGTTGTGCTGTTGAATAGCAGATGACTGTATATGCAAGGTTCTATATCAGAACTCTAAATTCAGTTCCATTGGTGTTATGCCCATCCTTTTGCCAATACCATGCAGTTTTGACCACTGTATCTTTGTAATATGTTTTAAAGTCAGGTAGTGTGATTCTTCCAATTTCATTTTTCTTTTTCAATGTGTCTTTCGCTATTTGGGACCTTTTGCCCTTCCAAACAAATTTCATAGTTAGTTTTTCCAATGCAGTAAAAAAATCTGTGTTGATTTATATTGGGATTGCATTCAATCTGTAGATAATTTGGGTAAGATAGACATCTTAATGACATTTATTCTTCCTATCCATGAACAGTGAAATTCTTCCATTTATTTAAGGCTTCATTGATTTCTTTTAACTGAGTATTGTGGTTTCTGTGTGTACATCTTTGGTTAAATTTATTCCTAGTTATTTGATTGTTTTAGTTACTATATTAAATGGTAATTTTTTTCTTAATTTCCTCCTCAGATTGCTCATATTTAGATACAGAAATGCTACTGATTTTTGCATATTGATCTTATAACCTGCAACCCTACCTAACATATTTATAAGTTCTAGAAGTTTTTTTGTAGATTTCTGAGGAATTTCTATTTATAGGATCATGTCATCTGCAAATAGTGAAATTTTGACTTTTTCCTTTTCAATTTATAAGAATTTTATATATTTTTCTTGCCTCAGTGCTCATGCAAGTACATTTAACACAATGTCAAAGAGGAGTGGTGATAGTGGGCATCCTTGCCTTGTTCCACATATTAGTGGGAAAGCTTTTAGGATTTTCACCTAAAGGCTAGATGCACTTTAGCATTTAGGTTCTTTAGAGAGTATGGTCTGTAATTTTCCTTTCTTATGGCATCTTTGTTTGGCTTTGGTATTAGGGTAATGTTGGTATCTTAGAATAAGTTAGGTAATGCTTCTCCTACTTCTATTTTGTGGAAAAGTTTAAGCAGGATTTGTGTTTATTCTTTCCAGAATGATTGGTAGAATTCACCTGTGAAGCCATTTGGTACTGTGGTCTTCTTATTTGGGAGGTTTTTGATGACTGATTCTATCTCTTTACTTGTGATTGGTCTGTTGAGTTCATCAATTTCTTCTTTTATCAATGTAGTGTGTTTCTAGGAATTCGTCCCCTTCCTCTAAATTATCATTCTTGTTGGCATTTAATTTTTCAAAGTATCCTCTAATGATGCTCTTTATTTCTGTGGGGTCAGTGGTAATAGCCCCTTTCTTATTTCATGTTTTATGTATTTGTATCTTCTCTCTTTTTTTTTTTTTTTTGTTAGTCCAGCTAAGGTTTTGTCAATTTTATTGATCTTCTCAAAGAACCTACTTTTGTTTTTTTTTAATTTTTTCTAGTCCTTTTTTATTGTCTCTTTCATTTAGTACTGCTCTAATCTTTTTTCTTTCTCCTTAAATAACTAATGGGGTTAGTTTGTTGTTTTTTTTCTAATATCTCCAGGTGTGCAATTAGGTCTTCAATTTTACCTCTTTCTTAATTTTTTGATATATACTTTAATAACTATGAATTTCCCTCTCAGTACAGCTTTTGTCACATCCCGTAAATTTTGATATTATTTTTGTCATTGTCATTCATTTCAAGATAGTTACTGATTTCTTTGAAATTTCCACATTGACCTACTGTTTGTCTAAGAGTATATTGTTTAACTTCCATATCTGTGTCCCTAATCTTGTTCTCTGACCCTTACTGATTTCCCACTTCATTCCATTGTGGTCAGATAAATTACTTAGTATTATTTCAATCTTTCTAACTTCACTGAAAATTTTTCTGTAGCCTAGCATGTGGTTGATTCTGGAGAATGATCCATGTGCACTCAAGAAGAATATATATCCCACTCTATTTGGGTGTAGTGTTCTGTATATTTCTATTAGGTCCAAATCCCCTACTATATTATTCAAAGTCTTTGTTTCTTTTTAGATTCTCTGTCAAGATGTTTTGCCTAAGGGTGATAAGGGTGTATTAATGTCTCACTATATTTGTAGAGTTTTCTATTTATCCACTTAGTTTCTCTACTGTTTGCTTCATGTATTTGAGGTGCCTTGGTTAGGTGCATAAATTTTTATGATTGCTCTTTTCTTCTTGATAGATTTCCCCTTTTATTACTATATAGTGTCCATCTTTGCCTCTTACAATTGTTTTGCATTTAAAGTTTATTTTATCCCATATTAGTGTATCTACTCCTACCCTTTTTAGGTTATCGTTTGCTTGTAAGATGGTTTTCCAGCCATTCACTTTCAGCTTCCTTGAATCCCTAGGTCTAAGGCAGATTTCTTGTAGACAACAATAAATGGGTCATATTTCCTTATCCATTCTGCCAATCTGTGTTTCTTGACTGGTGAGTTTAATTCATTAACATTCATTGTCATTACTCTCAAGGAATTACTTACATTAGCCATATTTTCTTTAGCTTTATGTATATCATATGTTGTTTTTATTTCTCTTTTTGTCTTTTTAGTTCTTTCACTCTCTTCCAACTCTCTCTCTTCTATTTTTTTCTTTCAACCTGCAGAACTCCCTTTAGTCTTTCTTGAAGGGTAGGTTTCTTATTGACATACTCTCTTAATTTATGCTTATCTGTGAATATTTTGAGCTCTCCATCATTTTTGAATGCCCTCTTTGCTGGATACAGAATTCTTGGCTGGAAGTTTTGTTTTTTTTTTTTTCTTTTAGCAGTTTAATGTGTCATACTATTGACTTCTTGCCTCCATGGTTTCAGGTGAGAAATCAGCACTTAATTATTACCCTTCCTTTGTATGTGATGGTTCTCTTTTCTCTTGCTGCCTTCAGTACTTTGTCTTGAACATTGGACATTTTGATGTGTATATGTTTTGGAGTAAACCTGTTGGGATTTATACTGTTTAGGGTCCACTGTACTTCCTGGACATGTATGTCCATCTCCCTCAATAACATCAGGGAGTTTTCAGCCATTATTTGCTCCAACATGCCTTCCGTCCCCTTTCCCTTCTCTTCTCTCTTGGGGTGTCTATAATATGTATGTTTGTGCAATTTGTGTTATCATTCAATTCCCTAAGTTCCTGCTGTTTGTTTCTTTTTATCTATCTGTTCTACTATCTTTTTGATTTCAGATGTACTCTCTTCCACATTGCTAATTCTTTCCTCTGCCTGCTCAAATCTCCTCTTATGTGCTTCCATTGTACTTTAAGTTTCTTGGTTTGTGCCATTCATCACCACCAGATCCATTATCTTTTTATTTATGCTTACAATTTCTTCTGTACCTTCTCCCAGTGTCTTCTTAATATCCTGGATCTCTTCCTTCACTTCATTAAGTTGATCCATGATATTTTTTTGGAGAGCTTTGATTAGTTGTTTTATTTCTGCATCTCTTCCTGGTTTTTAGTTTGTTCATTGAACAGGGCCATGTTTCCAGCTTTTTGGTATGGTTTGTAATTTCTTGCAGCTGTCTGGTTATCCCTTTATTTTGATGGATTTATTTAGTTGATTAACTTCTCTCTGTACCCAAGGATTTCATTTAGCTGCTGTTTGTATGTGTGTGTGTTAAGTTTTCTTCTTAACACTTTGCTTTTCTTGATCTATTTCTTTGCTGTTTTCTATGTTCCCTTGATGGAAAAATATTAGGACAAGAGAAAGCAAAAGTGGTAAAAAAGAAAGAGGATAATAGTAATAATAATAATAATAGCTAGAAGACAGACTGTATAAGACCTAGGAAAATGAATATTTAACTAATGTAAGCAGTGTACAGTAATAGGAATAAAAAAGTGGAGTACCTACATTAAAATGGAAACCAAAAAGAGAAAAAATGTATAGAATGAATTAAAAGGTCAGACTGATGAGGAAAGAAGGAAAGAGAAAAGAAAGCTCAAAAAGAAAACAGCTAACAAAAGAAAGAAAGCAGAATAGATGAGATAGAAGTAACAACCAGAAAAACTGAGGACTAAATGAGATGGAATGCAAGAACAACAGAATATGGAAGATAGAAAGATGAAAGAAGGAAAAGAGATATCCCAGGGAGACAAAATCAGATTACACAGAAAAGGGAAAATCAAGGAAGAGGAAATATAGCAACCAAAACAAGTCAGTAGCATCTAATTTTAAAAAAAGGGTAGGGTGGGAGAAGAAAGAGGAAAGAAAAACAAGGAAAAAAACAAGAACAAACACACAAGCATGTAGTCAAACAAAAGCTAAGGAAGAAGAACCTTCTCTCTTAGGCCCCTGTGAGCTTCTCAGACTACCAGTGTTCATCAATCAGTTTCCCGGCAGCCTTCCTTTCGCAGGTTTTGAAATGAGTTTTAGCAGGTAAACTAAGTTAATTTTTTTTTAGTAAACTTTTTTTTTCTTTTTGTAAAAATAAGAGACCTAAGAGAAGCTAATACAAAAACACTATCTATGCTTTCCCTGCCCTAAAGTATCAGATGGATGTTTGATAACACAGTTGATCACTACTCTAAGAAGAGCCCAGAATCAAATTAGGGGCCTCATATATTCAAGGGGGATACTCCTCCACTGAGTTAAACTTTCTCTTTGGGTCAGTTCTTCAAAAATCTGTCCAGTCACTTTCCTTTAGGTAGGTTTGACCTATTGCATTTGGGTAAATTCCTGCTGATTAGGAATCTGCTCCTGCCCCCTTTCTATTCTTACTACTTTTTCTCCCTAGGAATCAGGATGCAATAGCCTGAGTGGATGTTCCCTAACCTCTCAGATCTGCTAGAGTTCCCTTTTGAATTTAAAATTGTACCCTGGTGACTGAACTCACCACAGGGAAATGACTGTCCACCCTATTCCAGATCACCCTCTCCTCCCAGGTGACCCTAAAAAAGCTCTTGGAAAATTATTAATCACTTCCTAGTGCCTGCCTCCCTTAGGGGAGTAGAAATATTGATAGTTTTCAGGATGGGACTAATCAATTGCCTGACTCCACCCTATTCCAGGCTAAGTTTCTTTATCTTGGATGATTAGGTAAATCAGGTGGCCTCAAGCAAATTTGTCTCTCTCCTCATCCCGGTGCCACCCAAGCCAACTGGTATGCTCCTCAAAGCTCAAAGAAGGTCCAGGCAACTAAGCCCACAGAAAGGAAAACCCTCTCCACCCTTTGTCAGACCCCTCCCACTCTTGCAGAATGCTGCCTCCCACTGGGGGGCTGATGGGAGTCTGGCCTCAGGGCTCACTCACGGCAGCTTTGCCTTTGAGGGTAGATTTTAGCCATCCTGCCATTTCCAGTCTAAGGGACAAAAAATTGGGGTTTTACCTTAAGCAATTTATCTCTTTGTCCATCTCTTTTCAGACCTATGTCCTGAAGCCTGCTGCTGTGGGGGTTGCCCAAACAGTTCACTCAGGCAGGATCTTGCCACACTCAGCTGGTTTTCATGAGAGAGATTGTGAGTGCACACTTAAACCAATGCCATCCTGCTGCTTCTCCCAGCGTTGGTCTTAATGCTTACTGGAGCCCTTCATAAGACAAAATTCAAACAAAGAGAGAGAAAGTCATGGAAACAAGAAGGTGGAAGTAATGAAATCTAGAAAAGAAGGGAGAAGCTAGTAGACATTGCCATTGCCTTGCTAGGTGACAGAGGAGTCCAGGATTGCTGGCAGCTGGTCTTCAGGAAAAAGCTGTAACCTGATGATAACTTGATTTGGACATTTTCATGGCCTCAGAACTGTAAGCCTGGAGGCCAATAATTTCCCATTGTAAAAGACAACCCATTTCTAATATATTGCTTTTGGCAGCCAAGCAAAGCATATATTTCTCTTATCCATTTTAGGCATCCTCTTTTATGATGGCTGATATGCAGGACCTTAAAACAAATGAATTGTGACACCCTGTCTAAACAGATTGTTCAACTGCTTTTACAGGAGTAACATCGACAATAGTCTTCCAAAGATTATTTCTTAGACACTGCTTTGTCCCACTCAAGAGGTTTTGGTTGCCTCTGAGTTGTTGAACAGTGATTGATATTCATTTATCTTCAACAAAAGGGGAAACTGACAATATTGAACTTTTATTGAGCCTGGTGTTCCCTGACAGCGGCATGGTCAACCCACCCCCCACCCTTTTGTGTTCCAAAAACAGATAATCACAAACAATCACCCACCCTGTCCTCCCATATTCTGTGAATTAACCAGAGCAACTCTTCAAATAAGACTTGCTGTTCATCATTTTTTTTTTTTTAAACATGCAAATCCACTTTATTGAGGGAGAGGCAACAGTTTTATAGGGGCTGGGGAAGGCTGATTGGTCGAAGCCACGCCCTGTTCTGATTGGTTGCCGGCGAAAGGTCAGTGGGTGGTACTGGACGGGGGAGGGGTGGTGGTTAGGGATTGACTGTTGCTGTTGCTGGGGGATGTCATGACTTTTATGAGACTTTTTTTACCTGTATCTAGCCACCCCAACCCTTACTCATTTCAAATGATAAACATCAATGAAAGTTTTCTCTATCGCAGTAGCTTAAATAAAATTGTCCCCTCAGTTGTCTGATATATTTCACCCTTCACTCAGGGAGACATCAGTAGTGATTAATTCCCATGGAGATTGATGGATCTGGATTCATCTATTAGTTCACCCATTTAATAGCCATGCAACCCTTAGAGTTACTCATTTCTTTACTCTTCAATGCCTTCAAATGTAAAATGGAGCTTTTATATGTCTCATGTTTTAATGTTTTATTTAGCTAGAGTTTTTCTAATGAAATTATCTACATGAGAGAGCATGTCTAAATTACGAACAGTGAAATAGCCTATTTATACAAATTTCAGCAGTTCCACGGGCAACAAGACTGAGAAAAATAAGTTTCCAGGTATGACACTTGACAGCTTCTCCTGAGAGAGCCATTTTATAGGTGTAACTCTGAAGCATATAAAATTTCTCAGTAAAAATTAAAAAATAAGCAAACCAGGAAAGCATACGTTAAGATATGTATATATTTATTTATGAAAATACATGGCAATTATATTTTAATTGTCAAAATTAGTGTTAGTTTGTTGAAGTAGATGTTTTAAAATGTAAATAAATTTATTTCACTTATATAAACATACATTATATATTTATTTAAATGACTGTTTTAGAAATCGCATCCTCATTGCTTCAAATGCCAAAGTTCAGAATTTGGGGTTAATCTTGGATTTCCTCCCTTTCCTCTTTACCCATTTTCAGTAAGTCACATTATTTATACAATTCTTTTATTTCTTTTCAGACCTAATAAGAAAACTTTCATATTGATCTCATAATTTCTGATATACTGAAATACTCTTCTAACTGGCACTGCTACTACAACATTTCCTCTTCTTCCCTATTAAAATTCAGTTCTTCCCAGAAATAACTTTTATTTATATGACAATGTGAATTTGTCACTCTTCAGCTACATGTTCTTATACCCATTAGCTTTCAGGATAAAGTTTACAATCAACATCACATTAAATCTCTTCCTGATCTGGCCAAGGCTAACAATTTTAGCTTGATTTTTCAGTATCCTCACATCCATCTTCTCTGCCTTCTGTGCCACCAAATCAAGCACATCCTGTCTTAGAGTCACAATAAAATACTATGGGTTTCAAGTGAACAAGCTTATGACTCTATGACTTTATAAAGAAGACCCTCCTCTCAAAAAATAAGTTTATATATTCCTTCTTGCCAGTCTTGAGGTGACTATCTCTTGCTGTTTTATAAAATTAGCATGAGCACATTATTTCTCCATTTCATTCACTTATCAAACTGCATTGTCACCATTTCTGTTTTTCTCCAAAATGGCCAAAAGCAAAAAGGCTAGAGCATGTGCTTGATTTATATTTGAATCCCTAATGCCTAGCCTAGTGTTTGTCACATATGGGGTGCACTTTCATGAAGATTGTATAATCTAAAAGAACAGGTTAAATAGAACCCAAACCTTATACAGTTTTTATTAGTTGACAAATGAATAATCAAGATAAACTCCTATCTGAGTGCTCAGAAAAAATTATCAAAATCCTTTCCCAAACAACTTGATATTATTCACTGCATAAGAAAACTTTCAACTATTTGTTGCAGTTTTAAGCATACATACAGAAACTGAATAACTTTTTGTCACAATATATGTAAACACAATTACATTCTACCTGTTTGTATTATTTAAAAACCACCAAATTCATTTTTCTGAATTTGGAGACTATATTTGGTATTTTTGCAACTTGAACTTGTTGAATAAATTATTTTTAAAAAATCAGTTTTGTATATATGTATTTCATTTATTTTGTGAAGAGTTATGACTGTTCTGAGAAAAGGTGCAGCTATTCATTCAACCCATGTTTATAAACTATTTATTAATCATGTGAGTTAGCATATCATAGAGGTTCTTAGTAAGGCTTTTGGAACAAGAGTATTGCAGTGCTTGTGTTTAAAATTCAATTCTTCCATTTACTGACTGCATGACCTCTGTAAATTGCTTGACATCCTCTTGCCTTCAGTTACTCATTTATAAGGTATGAATAATACCTGCACTTAGTATACAGGTTTACTATGTGGATCAAATAAAATAGCACATGTGGAGTGCAGAAAAATTATCTGCCAGGGAGTTTTTATTATTGCTTTTACTTAGAAATGTTTTAGTGAATTTGGATTCAGTAAAATAAACAAATCCTGAAAATGTCTAGCCCTCGTGAATTTATATTCTAAAGATTGATATTATTAAAATATTTACAAATACTAATGTAAAATGTAAATAATGAAAAGTATAAAAAATGAATGTAGTAGGAAAGAAGTTTATACTAGGTATAGAGCAATTAAATGAATTCAAGAATGTTTCTCAAAGGGAAATATGACTAAGATAAGACTTAAAAAATGAGTAGAATTGAAGTTGATGAAGGGGAATGGAAAAGCATTACAAGCAAAAGTGACACCCTGAAAATATTTCCTGTGAAGGGAGGACAAGAATGAAGAACTAAATGAAGACCAGGGTAATGATGGGAAGGGAGAGAACAGACCAGGTATGCAGGAGAGGATGCATTGGACAAATAAGTAGGGGTCTAGAAAATGCCATTTTCAGCAGAGGATATTCGATTTATCTGAATGATTAATCTGTCTTCACTGTGGAAAATCAATTAGGAAAGTACCCAGAGGTACTGTTGATAATCCAGTTAGAAGGTTATTTCAGTAGTTCAGGAAAGACATGGTGGTAATTTGGATTAGGTCCATGGTACTAAATGTGGAAAGAAATGAATGAATTGAAGACATATTTATGAGGTAAAATGTGTTTTCTGTTATGCTTTGGTTTTTTTTTAAGAGGCACCAGAGATTGAACTCTGGACCTTCTACATGGGAAGCAAATGCTCAATCTACTGAATTACATTTGCAATGAATTAGACAGACAGGTCAAAAGAAAACCATGGGAGCTCTCTTAATTTCCACAGAAAAGAAAGCAGAATCAAAAGAAATCACAACCATAGAATGGAAACGCTAGGATTAAGTAAAATTTTTAAACTATAAATATACCCATATATGGTGGTTTGAAGCTGTATATACCCCAGAGCAACATATTCTTAAATTTAATCCATTTCTGTGGGTGTAAATGCATTGAAAGCAGGGCATTGTGATGAGGCTAATTCAGTTAAATTGTGACCCACCACATTCAGGATGGGTCTTATACTAGAGTCATTTTTAAGAGAATGAAATTCAGATGGAGAGAGAGAAAGCCATGGAGGGGAGAAGTTGAAGTCTATGAAACCCAGAAGGGAAGGGAGAGGCAAGCAGATGCCACCATGTGCCTTGCCAAGGGCAGAGGAGTCAAGAATCACAGACAGCTGGAATTCAGGAAGAAATCATCACCTTGGTGACATATTGATTTGGATATTTTCCCAGACTAAAAACATGAGTGAATAAATTCCCATTGTTTAAGCTGAACCATATCATGATGTAGCAGTTTGGTATTGTTTATGAATTCCAAAAATAGATATTGGATTATGTTTGTGAATTGGCCTGTTCCATAGTAGACTGCATTGGATTCAGAGGTTTCACTTTTACTTTATTGAGTTTTGGTTAGGGCTTTGATTGGGCCATGTCAATGGGATGTCTAGTCCCTGCCCCCTTGGTGGGCAGGGGCTCACAGCGAAAACAACATGGCAGGGAAAAGTTGGAGAGTTTTACTGCTCTTCTCCATCTACTGTCTCTCCACTAATTTACATCACCTTAGTAAAATATATGATGATGTTTTACTAAGAAAACCTTTATTTTCACCAAGAGAAAATATGTAGGTTTGCTCCTATGAGTAATCATAAAGAGCATAGATTTTAGCACTTCTTACTGGATGTAGGACAGAAGGGAAGTTCCTAACTATCCTGTGATTCGATTTCCTCATTAGAATGTGTGACTAATCAAACTTATTACCTTGTAAGTTTTGTGACTTTTTAAAAAAACAGCTATAAACATTGTGTATTCTACTACTTTTTCAAGATATTTCTTCATATCTCTAGATATATGGACTTCTTACTTTCACAGATGGCCATGTCTTTATTTGACAAATAAAATAGCAGCTAAATAATGAGAACAACCTTATATTGTTGTTATAGGACCTAAAAAGTTATACATTTCAGCAAAATTCCTTTCTCTTGCCCTTTTGGTTACATTTAAAGACAATAGTTATGCTTTGGAGAACACACATTTCTGTTTTTCTCTTTTATGCCTTGCCAAATTGAGGTTTTTTTTTTTTTTTTTCTCCTGCTATCCTCTATCTGGAATTTACCCTTCTTTGCTAGGTACTTCCAAAATAATTTGCATTTCTTTGGGGAAAAAAACAAAAAAAAAACACCAAGTATTCCAGGTATCACATTTTAGTTATGATCTATTCTTCTGTTTTTTTTTTTTTAATATTTGCCCTCTGCTTTTTACAGAGCCTGTTTGGGAGCAGGGCCTGACATTTTTTTTTTTAAGATTTATTTATTTATTTATTTCTGCCCCCCCCCCCCCCCGCCCATTGTCTGTTCTCTGTGTCTATTTGCTGTGTCTTCTTTGTCCACTTCTGTTGTTGTCAGCGGCACGGCAATCTGTGTTTCTTTTGGTTGCTTCATCTTGTTGTGTCAGCTCTCCGTGCAGGCGGCGCCATTCCTGAGCAGGCTGTGCTTTCTTTCGTTCTGGGCGGCTCTCCTTACAGGGCGCACTCCTTGCGCATGGGGTCCCCTACGCGGGGGACACCCCTGCGTGGCAGGGCACTCCTTGCATGCATCAGCACTGCACATGGGCCAGCTCCACACAGGTCAGGGAGGCCTGGGGTTTGAACTACGGACCTCCCATGTGGTAGACAGATGCCCTAACCACTGGGCCAAGTCTGCCGCCCATAATCTATTCTTGTTTTTCTCTGAGTTTAAGTGTTTTCTGCCATTTCCATCAATGTCCACTTTCCATCTGTGTCTACTTTCTCATAGTCCATCCATGCTACAAGTGATGAAAAGGAATTCAGAGCCAATCCCTTTTCTGGGACTCTTTTCACTTTCTTGTTTTCAATACTCAGCCAATGAATGGTCTCAGCTGTATTTGGTACAGAGACTGGCTCATCTTTTCCTTTGTTTCTTTCCCTGGTTTTTATCATACCAATCTAGTCAGAACATCTAAGCCTTCTACATATGGTTTTCCTTCTCTATTCATTCATTAAACTGTCATTGTTTCCAGAGTCCTCTCCTATATCATTTTTTCTCCTCACTTGACACATGCTACATGGGAAATGTAATCTCTTCCTATGGGTCAATTACCACTGATTTCCCATTATGTTTTTCTTGCCCAAATATTATTCTGAAGCAACTGAACAAAGTACCTATGAGATATTTTTCCTTGAATATCCCTCAGTCTATTAGATGTTTTTGGATAAGTTACAAGAAATCTTACTTTTCCTTGATGAATTCAGAATAATTTATTTTAATACACTAGACAGTGTTCAGAATTCTAAGAGGGAGATAACAAAAATGATTTTCAACAAAATTCCTTTGTTTTCCTTTTAAAGTAATATTAAGTAGAAACATATTTTTACTTGTATTGTTTACTCAGTATTCTGCTGATGAATTCACTTCTCTTTAACTGTTTCAAAATTCACAGCAGAACTATAGCCAACCTTCCACCCCATATTCTGAGGGATCGAGGCATGATTAGCAAAATAAGCATATGTCATTGTTTCTAGTCCATGAAGTAATCTATCTGTTTTAGCTTCCTGGTTGCTAAAACAAATACCATGCAAATGGTTGACTTAAACAGTGGGAATTTATTGAATCACAGTTTTGAGGCTCCAAGAAGTTCAAAATCAAGATATCATTAAGGTGATGTTTTCTTCCAGAAGATTCCAACATTCTGGGCCTGGCTGCCAATGATGTTTGATCCTTGCCGTTTTTCTTTCACATGGCAATAAACATGGCTGCCTCTCCTGGCCTCTCTGGGTTCTGTTGACATCTAGCTTCTTCAATAGGGTCAAGACCCACCCTGATTCAGTTAAGCTACATCTAAACTGAAGTAACCTCATCAAAAGGTCCTATTTACAATTGATTCACACCTATAGGAACGGATTAAGAACATTTTTTCTGGGGTTCACAGCTCCAAGCCATCACACCATCTTTTTCTTTTATACTTAAGATTTTAAAAATGAAATAACATTAAAACATGTTTTCTGATTAGGAACCTTAGAAATGGTTTCTCTATTTTTTAACAGATAAGTTGCAAAGAGTAAGTATGAACAATTATTATAGCTTTATATATATATATATATATATATATATATATATATATATATATATATATATATATACAAATAAAGACTCAGGATAGTCTCATTATTTTAATTTCTTCCCTTTATATAAAATGTCATTTACCTTTTAATATACTGCAACCAGTACCCTATTGGAACAGCTTATTAAGTTTATAGTTTACAGTTGAAAAAAGTATTGCACCATGGTACTCTCTATGTACTAAGCAAAATTGCTAACCCTTTCAATATTTTAATATTATTAGGTCCAAAACTAAGCCCATTGTCTTCTTCCATTCTTCATTTAGGTCATCCTCCTATCTTATCTATCAAGATATTCAAGTCATAAATTAAGATATTATACTATAGTCTTTCGTGTCCCTTGCCCCTCAATTCAATCATTCATTGATTCTGTTGTGGAATTTAAGAGAAGTTCAATTATTTGAGTATAGAGAGGCCAGGACTCAGGAATGATTTTGAGAAGGAAAAATGGTTTATTGACGGCCGGCCGGACTCGGGAGCTTTCAGTTTGAATCCCGAGCCCCGAACAAGATTTTCAAACGTCTTTTATACAGAGAGGAAAGGCCAAATGGTCCCTTTGTTTCAGTTCTCAATAGGCTTCAGTTAGCATATATCTCTTTCACATCTTAGGTAAGCTTTTAGCAAGGACTCCAGACATTTTAGATAAGCCTTGGTTTTTGCATTTTCCCTAAATACTTAAAGTTTATAGCCCTTGCTTTGTTAAACATTTCCTGGGACTGGAGCCTGCTGGTCCCTAAGAGCAGGACTGCAGCCTCTTACCATTTCACACCCACAAGTCAAACAACTTAGTTATCTCTGAAGAGACAAAGAGCCTTCCACCCATAGCCCACATCAATTCTAGTCAAGTTTATTTTCCATTTATCTCTACAATTTGTTAATTCTTAAAGCTACCTTTATTTACCCTAATTTAGGTAGCCATTAATCCATACTTGATGACTCCAGAAGGTTCCCTAAATTGGTCTCCCAACTTCAATACAGCTTACATTCTTCTTTAATGAACTTAGAGATTTTTAAAAAATATTTTTTGATTGATTGTGTAACTCAAGTGCTTTAAATGCTTAAAGACTTCCTTATGCTTTACAATTAAAAGCCACTCTCTTATTAGGTATTAAAATGTCCAGCAGAGTATCATCTTTGTGTAACTATGAAGCTATATTTCTAAATAACCCATTTCCTCCTCACTGTCCTCTCATAGTTCTGTGTCATAATTGCCTTTTTCACCTCTTTTTAAATTGAAGTATGTCTTTCATACACTAACATCCATAACAGTAAGTATATTGTATAAGTTGTGAGCTTACAAGAAAAAATGCATATGATCATGCAGGGGTTCCATACATTACCCCACCACCATTGTTCGTAATAATTGATTTACATCATTGTGAAGCTATTGTTACAAACAATGAAAAAGCATCATCAAAGCATTACTGCTAATTATGGCCAATATCTTACACTTGGTATATTCTCTCTCAACCCACTCAGTTAATGATACCTTGTATTAGTATTATATACTTGTTACAGTTCATGAGAGAATGTTCTCATACATGTTCTGCCTTTAAAGTCATCTTTATTCCTACCCCAACTCATTGGTCATAACAAACTAAGAAGGCAAGTACCCAGCAAATCTTGCTCACATTGTAGAGTCAACAACAAAATATTTCTTGAAAACAGAATATGAATGAATTTTAAGTGTATTAATGCAACATTGAATTTAAAGTTGGTTTACTGGAAAGAAAATATAACATTTGTTGAAACTATAGTCATAAAATTAACCACCTGCTGGCCTATTCTTATTGTAATATTGATATTAACTCAACATAAGAATGTAAATGTATTTCGTAGAATTGGCAGAGGACAATGAGGAATTGATACTGTGATTGCACTGAAGATTATTATAGCTAAAATTTTTATTAGAGCCAATTTCTGTATATTGTTTATGGATAAGAGAATCATCAAGCTAAATTATGTACCCATTTTAGATCTCAGGCACACTATTGGAAAGTGTTCAACTGAGAGAGAAGAAATCACTAAAAATGTTAAAAACTTGAAAGGACAGAATACAAAATCTATAAGGACAAAAAAACAAAACAAAACAAAAAGACTTGTCAGATGTACTTATAAGAAATAAATTTCTCTGCAAGGAAATCTATTGTAGAAAAAAATATTTTTTCTTGATTGCCACTATCAATGCAAAGTTTTCATTTTTTTTTGGAATTGTAGTGCAAATAAAATATATTTACATAAGACAAAAATAAAAAACAACTTATTTATCTATGTATTTTATTTGAAGACAGGCAAAAACTACTTTTAGAAAATTACCACCATTTCAATATTGGACAGATAAAATATAAAAAAGGATAAGGAATTATACTTTATCCATAAACACAGAGTAATAATTTCTTGTAAAATTTGTGTACATTAAAATCAAAGTTATAGCATATATTTCACAAGTTAATATGAAGGACAAGCTATAGTCACAATCTAAAGATAAAATTCTATATATTTTGTATTGTTTCTGTACTATTTCATGTTGATAGTCTGTGCCACAATAAATAATTTTTTAAAAGACAACTCAAAGTTTGAATACAAAGAAAAGAGAATTTATTTTAATTCCGCTTGAGTAATATGATATATTTGAAAGTATTGATAAAGTTAGATATATGGTGCGTGAGAAATCATTTTCTCATTTTTCTGATAACAGTTAAATTGTCACTTCCAAAGGCTTACCTGAAACTACAACTAGTTCAGATCTCCTAAATATGTATTATAGAAACCCCAAACTTCTGCTTCATTACTTACATACAGTTGCTATTTTGCATTTTCATTTATTATTTTATAAATAAAATCTGAAACTATAAATTACTCCATAGGCTGATGAAAACAGTTTTAATCATCATTTTGCCCTCTGCCTATAGCATGTAACATGGTACATTACAATAATTTGATATTTATTAAATTTGTAAGATAATGTCAGATACACCATTTATTTCAGCTTTAAAACAGTTCTATAAGTTTATCAATGTATCCACTAAAGTAAAAAAGCCAATATAATTATAAATCTGTATGTGGTAAGAAAATCTAAGACTCCTCTATATTTTCCTGGTATAAATGTTTAATATAGAATTAGTTACTTATACCACTTTGAAAGAACTGAGGAAGTAGAGGAAAATATCTCATAAGGCTACATGTTCAGTGGCAGTTGCATGTGGAACTTAATGTCTTCAGCATTATTTTTATTTTCTTAGCTTTGGAAAAATTTCTACAATATGCTCTTTTACTGAAACTCTTAAAGGGAAGGAGGCATTGGAAAACATAGTGCCAATGTTAGAAGGAGCATTAGTAGTGTGACATTGACAATAGGCAATCCAGCACAACACACAGCTTTGTCAATTTGTCATCCATAACAACTATTTTAATCATATATAAATTGCAATGAAAAACACTAACAGCATTTTGCATCTGCCTAATATGATATATCTGTCTAACAATTGAATTTATGCAAACTTTCTTCCCTAAAGAAAAGACACAGAGTCCCACATGTCACCTTTTTTTTTGGGGGGGGGGGGGGTTGATGTTAATTCCTCCTATATCCAAATCAAAACACCCTTTGATAACCTGTAATTTAATGTATGATGTAAATGATAACCACTATCTATATACCCTATAGTGGATTGAGTATGCATAGTACAGAACAGGACAAACAAGAATTTTTTTATACATACAAAATATGCACACAAAGGAAGTAAATATATGAATTACTTCTACAGTCATTTCTGCAACATTTCCCATGGCTTTTGTTGGTATGGATAGTGTGTTCTTCCACTATTCTATATTTTCTTTACCCTTGGCAAGCCTCTCAGCATATGACTCTTTGTCTGGTGGGGATAAACGGAAGGTTCTGTGCAATTAGAGGTCTTGCTCACATTTGGGTTCCTGTAGTTTACCGTTATATTTACCATGGGATTTGCAGCACTAGGTAACACGCAGAGATGGGCACATCCTGCCTACTCACATTGTGGGTTCTTTCCCCAGTGATAAATATCAGTACAGTAATCCATTTCTTTGATGTTGATTTACTGTCATGAAAAGCACAAAGTTTTCAGATGGCAGTTTTACTTCATTCAGAAAGAAAGGTCTATTTTTCCCTTCCCTTGAATCTGGGTAGGTTTGTGACCATAAATTAATAAGACATTAAATGACTTCTCAGGGTGATCTTAAATTGTGATGCAGGTTAGGCTTGCTTTTCTTTTGTCTCTGGCCTTTGTAGCCTTGATCTTTGCAACCCTGATGAATAAACAGTCCTACTTCCCTTATCACCATAATCTCAGGAATTCCAGACCACGTATACATACCAGATATAGATGTTTGAGCCAGTATTCCCAGCTAAGTTGCCAAATGACTGTATCAATCACCAAACATGTGAGTGATGATTCCAGGCTCCAGGAACCCAATCCTCCAGGATTCAATACTTAGAGACTGAAGTCCTAGATATCATGGCACTGAGACAAGTTGCCCTTGTGCCGTTTACAATTTCTTGACCCAAAGCATTTGAAATAATAATAAAATTTTGCTTCATTGACACTACTAAATTACGGGTGTTTTGTTATAAGGAAAGAGAGAACTGTGACATGCTTTACTACCATGTTTACTCCTTGACCTAGACAAGTCTTCTTGGACATGAAAGAAATAATATGATTTTTTTTGTTTTTTTTTTGCTCTTTCAGAACATATAACATGCAATTTAGGAAATGTATTCAAAGGTGGAAAGTTGTCAACAGCTGCAGCTAGCACCATAATTGAACTTTCAAAAAGGCCTCCTCATTGTATCAAACAAACTGATTTAGCATATTAAGGAAATTGGTGGGACTAGTGAATTAGTGAGCCCTTGTCAAATTCAGCACTTTATTTGCCACAAAATGAACTAGTCAGTCAGAAGCAAACTTCTATGGAATATCATGAAATTGGATAAGCATTTCAAAATGATATACAGTTTTTAGTATACAAAAACACCATACATAGTGGTGACAATCCAAATAAGGAGAAGTATCTATTTCCAAAAGAAAACAAATTATGACACCTTCCTTGAAAGAAGTGGCCCAATATAATAAACTTGCCACCTACTATTTGGCTGGTCTGCCAGGTAATGATGCCATATTGAGGACATATTAGTTATCTCTGCTATTTGAACATTGGGACTCAGTAGGGGTTATAGCTAGATCACTGTTGTTGGTGAAAACCTATATTGCAAAGCCCATGTATAACCTCCTTTACTGCCAATAGTCTTTCTTTTATGTACCTGTTGAGTGATGGCAGAGTCTAACATCTATAGAATGGGTCTCCTTACCACCAATGTAAGCTTCCTCAATTTTCGTTGTCCATTAGTGAGCCTTCTTATAGCAAACAAATATGCTCATACTTAATACTCATTCCAAGATGCACACCTATAGACAATTTTCCAGATCTCCTTTGACACCAATTTTCAATGTTTGTTGGAGATTTGGACCTGAAGAGTATTGGGAATGAAAGAAAGAAAAAAGGTAAAAAAAGAGAAAGAAAGAAAAAGAAAGAATGAGAAAGCTGGGATCAGGGGGTCTGTGAGTAGAGACTCATCAGACAACTTTATTGTTTACAAAGGGCTCTCTATATACTCCAGTCTATGTGACAACAAGCAGCGACACGTAGCCTACGTGACAACAAGCAACAACATGCAGTTAACTATCAGCATTACCCATAGTCTAAGGAATTTTAAAAAATCTTATCTCAAAGTACAAAGTCTAAGCATTCTATTCACTACAAAAGGTATGTGCTCATCTTTTCTTTCAGCCTTTAACAGCTTCATCCCATTTGCTGGAAACTCAATTACTGCATTCCTTAAGTTGCAAGCATAGCCATGGAGATAGCACATCTCTCCTTGTGAGACCACTGAGTCTCAGTTTCCAACAAATGTTATTCTTTATAATCCTTTAACAATGAAGCTTAACTAATATCCACTTCCATTAATTAATATACATTGATAACTCTAGTTATCTTCATTTCCAAGCCAACTATAGTATGAACTATAGTATGACTATCAATTTTCTGCCTACTGTGAGAATATCCTGCCCACTCCAGTGGTACAATATTCCTCCAGTCATCCATTTTCAGGCAGTGCCAGTTTGTTATGTAAACACACCTGAATTGTTTCATCCTCAGTCACATGGTCATTAAGAACTCCCTATAAAGAAATCATTATGTATTGACAAAATGAATGATGCAATAAACAAGAATATGATTCCGAACCATTGATTATGCAGCTAACTTGGGCTTTCGGAAGTTGGATGGACACAATCATATTTATTACTTTCAGTCTAAGTATGCTGGTTGTTAAAGATTAGAGTCCAGGACTTGAACCATGGGAAACTGGTGGATTGGAGGACAAGGAAGCTGCCTGTCAAAGTCAGAGAAGGGACGACTGAGGTCAGAGCTGTGAACACTGAAGAGCTCTGCACGGTGCAATAAAGAGACTGGTTGCCAAAAACTTACCTGTAAGTTGTTGGGATTTTAAAAATCCGAGGTGCTCCCAGAATCTATCTTGGTCTGCAATGTTGAAGAGGATGATTCTTAAGAACCTATTTAGAAGACACTGACTTGGCCCAGTGGTTAGGGCATCTGTCTACCACATGGGAGGTCCGCGGTTCAAACCCCCGGGCCTCCTTGACCGGTGTGAAGCTGGCCCATGCGCAGTGCTGATGCGCGCAAGGAGTGCCCTGCCACGCAGGGGTGTCCCCCGTGTAGGGGTGTCCCCCGCGTAGGGGAGTCCCACACGCAAGGAGTGCACCCCGTAAGGAGAGCCACCCAGCTGCGAAAGAAAGTGCAGCCTGCCCAGGAAAGGCGCCGCCCACACTTCCCGCAGAAGCAGACAAAGAAACAAGACGCAGCAAATAGACACAGAGAACCTGGGGAGGGGGAGGAATTAAATAAATAAATAAATCTTTAAAAAAAAAAAGAAAGAAGACACTGAATCACTTGTCTGTTAGTCAGTCTGGCTATAAAGAGCTCCAGACAATAATGTTCTCTGCTTTGCCTTTGCCTTCTAAATATCACATATGTTTTTCTTATTGGAAGAATTTAAGCTGGAATTATGCAGAAAAATGGAATCTGGAAAGCCAAGTCTCTAGCATTAGAAAATAGTGCAGGTGCTGAGTCAGCTTTAAACAATTCAACAAGTAATGAATTAGTAATATCTACCAATGTTATTATTTTATTAATAATAATGAGTATTTGGTGATAGGATTTTTTTCAAAGACCCATTAAAATTTCTACATTGTGCATAACTAATTTTTCTATATCTCTCAGATGTTAGTGGAAACACATACAGTGTAACATTTGCAACATTACTTTATAAAACGTTTACCCTTTTAAAAAAACATGCTAATGAGAAAACCTGGAACATTTTCTACGCAAACATTATTTCTTACTCTTTAAAAATCGCCTTAAACCTTTTTGATATTAAATGATACCAGTTTGGTGTACTTTTATAAAAGTCAAGAATCATTAAATGTTTCAGAAATACTTTATTTTTGTGGCGTGATTTTTTTCTTCTTTTTTTTATTGTATTTTTTGAAGATACATAGATCACAAAAAATGTTACCTTAAAAAATATAAGAGGTTCCCACACACACCACACCCATCCCACCCCACTCCTACACCATAACATTGTCTGAGAATTGCTATAATATATTCTTATTGATTGTTTTATTAAAGAAAATATTGTATTTTTTTTGCAATACCAGAGTAAAATATACATGAAAATTTAAAATGTATTATATACAATTTAGAGGTTTGAGGTAACAAAGATTGTAGAATATCATCATAACATTTTTTTCTAATGTAGGCAAAAATTTTACAGTTTTCAGACATACGAACTTTTCTAAAGATCATCACATTAATACTAAAGATGTTGAGAGGTTAGCTGTTCTCTGCTTCTCAAATAAGTTTATTTCTAAGGAGATATAAAAATGACAGTGTCATGTTTTTACTGCACTATTAATATTACCTGTGTTCATACTTAGAAAGGTTTTATTTCCAAATTTCCCTTGCAATTAGAACACATAGTTGAATTTTCGTCAAGGTAAGGTGAAAATTCATTTAAGTAACTTCCAGATCTGGCCCTTTAACTTTCTGTATTAACAGTCCTGTCTGATCTTCCCTGTTTTTCAGGCTACCTTACTTTTTTTTTTTTAAAGCTACAAATACCAAACGTAGCAATACAATGGAGAAAGTCCTGGTCTAAGGTTGGAGGAGAAAAGACCAGAGGAACCCAATCAAACTGTAACTAGAGAGAGAAATAAACCCTTATGGGGTTAATTCTAATACTTCAGCATTTTATGCGTTATTGTAGTATAGCCTAGGTTTTCCTGATTAATTTAAGAGACAAGCAGGCTGAGAAACTTTCATAGGAATCTGTGTCAAAGCTGTAAACATTGACACCTGGATAAAATAATCCTAAGGTATCTTATTCGGGTAATTCATATTTCCTGGTAAAAGCTGAGAAAGAGAGATGGAAGTGAGTAAACTTTGATAGTAAGTAAAAACATGAGCAAACAAAAAAATAAAAGCAATTAATAGAGAGTTGCCACTTCTCTTGGAAACTTTGACTGACTTTTGGAATGGCAAGTTCAGCTTTGCTAGAAAGCATTCCATTTGGAATGACAAGATCAAGTTTGTTAGTACACTCTCCTAGTAAACTTGCAGAAATGCAAGTATATTTTTCCAAATTATGAAGTATTTAACTATATTTTTATGAGGAGAATGATAAGCTGACCTCATTAATGCAAAATGAATCATTAATTAAAAGTACTTGCATGTTTACCAATGGCAAAATACCAGGTGTCTGTCATGGAAAAATAACTTTAAAGTATTTAGATTTTCTTTAATAAAAATTCACATTTCCCTAAATTTATCACTTTATTCTAGTAATTATTAATTTCAAAAACTCTATCACAATATAACAGTCTGTTCATGGTCAGTATTTTAAGAATAAATATAGTGAAACTCTAAAAGCAGGTTTTGCCTAGTTTTGAGGGAGGAACAAAATTAATTGCACAGTAATATTTTCTCTTTTTTCTGTCTTGTAAGAAAGCTACGTCTCACACATCACTGATAGAAAATAAGGCAGCACTTTCTAAGTTTCAAAATAAGCAGGTACTATAGTCTTATTTTACCTAGTTTTAAAGGAAAGAGTCTTAAAGTCTTCATGTTACATATGGTAATGCTTATCTATCCCTTGAAAAGTGGAGTGGTTTGCCATGAATAACTAAGATTGCCACAGATCTCCATTCTTCCTGGTTGATGGCTGTTTGGCATTGTCATCAGTCGCCACTCTTGGTCATGTTTCAGGAGTTCTATGATATAAAGGAAGGCAGGAGAAGATGAAGCCAAACTAAGTCAAAACTCTAGGAGGAAAACTTATATTTTCTTTAAACCTTTTCTATAATGAATGAGTGATTCTACCCAGTGATTTAATTCACAGAACAAGTCAAACCTTTCCCTGAATACTATGTATACCTCTACAACCTGCTGAAAAATGGTAAAAGGAAATTATCACAATGTAGTGATAAATGCACTAACAAAGGTGTAAATAAACTCTTATTTAGGAATGAAATATCACAAGATGAAATATAAACGGATCATAGCTCTTGCATTTAAGATTACTTATATAAAATGTATTATATAAAAAGGGAAAATAACTATGAAAGTGGTACTACTTGGTAACTCACAAAATTAAAGTTCCCCTCCCTTGTTATAATTGTTTGAGACTAATCGATTTTGTTAATTTTCAGTTAGTAAGAAAACATTTAAATGATAAATTAAAATAAAGTATTATATATATTAAATTTTAGGGAAAGAGTTCCTATTTTATTATTGAAATTAGCAAGGCTACTTTAAAACTGTAATC
Organism: Dasypus novemcinctus; assembly: GCF_030445035.2. Taxonomy (NCBI): domain Eukaryota; kingdom Metazoa; phylum Chordata; class Mammalia; order Cingulata; family Dasypodidae; genus Dasypus; species Dasypus novemcinctus. The sequence goes on from NC_080673.1 coordinate 59,201,559, forward strand.
CTCTCACTCAGGATGTTTCCATTTCAAATCATTATCATCTATAACATTAAAAATTCACCATATCTTACTTATCCTTGAAGTCACTGAATTAATTGCTTTCAATACCAGGCTCAGAATAGACGTTTTACAACATATTCTGATTTATCCTCTACCTAGATTTAGCCAAACAGCAAGGTTCATGGCACAGTCCTCCAGATTGCCACATCTGTCAAGAGTTCTGAGTCCAAGTGCAAGGAATTAAGGTCCAATTACAAAGTTAGAGGAAAGAGTAAACCCAAGACCACCCTCACATGTGACACCGATCACAAGTTCAGAAGCTTCCAAAACCCACCTCAGGTTTTATAACTTGCTAGAAAATCATGGAAAACTCCGAAACTTATTGTACTCCTGGTTATGTGTGTTGCAGGTTAAGGGTACATTAAAATCATATGTATAAGGCAGAGTCTGGGAGATTCCCAAACACAAATCTACTATACTCAAGATGTGTTATCCACCTAGTGCCTATGTGTGGTAACACACAAGGAGTGTTGCCAACTCAAGAAGCTCACCTGGGCTCTGTGTCCAGAGTTCTGTTGTGGCTTCATTATATAGACACAATTGATTGATTGCCAAACTATCTGTAGTTTGAACTACAGATAGACTGACCACCTCCCCACAATATTCAGCCCCTCCCTGAATCATCTCTTTAGTGTAAACTATCAGATTGTTCTTTGGGTAAGGCCAAATTCCTTACTACACACTCTCCATGTTTGATAGTCAATCCACGATTAAAATTGAAATGACTTTCATACTCTTAATGTATAGCACAACCCAAACACAGTTGACTAGCATTTTAATTTCATGAATGAATGTGTTAAGGAGATCCATAGTCTCCCCTGACTATGCATCTTGCTAAATCAAAATCAATTATTCTTTTTTATTTATGTATGTATGTATCTATTGTTCATTTTTAAAAGAACTTTAGATTACATAAGTGTTACATAAAAAATACAAGGGATTCCCATATTCCACCCCTTCCCCTCCCACACTTTCCCCAATTAACAACATCTTTTAGTGTGGTATATTTGTTACAATTGATGAATACATATTAAAGCATTGCTATTCACCATGGTCTATATTTTAAATTATGGTTTATAATTTGCACCACTTAATTTTATAGGTTTTGGCAAAATGCATAATGCATAATGACTTGTACCCATCTTTGCAATATCATGCAGAACTATTTCAATGTCTCAAAAATTTCCCATTCTCTCTCTCCCTCCCCTCAGAACTTCTGATGACCACTGTCTTTTTTTAACCAATGTTACAACTTCTTCCATTGCTGGAATAATAAGAAGTCTACTTTAGTCCGTAGTTGCAATCACCCTTATGTTTGTTCATTCCTCTATCTTGAGGATTTGGGGATGGCGATGCACACTCTGCTTCTGATTGAGAGGGTCCTTAGATCTCATAGCATAGATAGATGGAACTGTCTTGCTTCCAGTTGTGGATAGTCTCTGCTTCTTGGGATGGGCATTGTCCATCATCATCTTTTTGTTAGTTGTCCTGGGTGAGTTCAATGAACTTGAGGGTAGATGTTGTTTGTGATTTTGCTGAGAATCAGGTTCACTGGCAATATGAATAAATGGATGATTTGTCTCTGGGACCTACATTAATGGGTATGGTGGTAATTATAAGTTCAAATAAATGTAGCAGAAGAGCCATGTGTAGGAAATTTATAACTAACTGATATATTATAGAAGATGGGTTATCATATATTCCAAGATAAGGCCCCCAATGGGATGCCAATTTCCTGGTGGTATCTGTGCTGCCTATATCTAGGGCCTGGTACAGTAGTCTGCCCTCCTTTTCTAGGCACTGCCCATGTACTCTAGAGATTCTCAACACTCTATGAAAGGATGTAGCAGGACTCCCCAGGATGGAAATTCAATATTCTGTCAACAAACACAACACCCCAAGACCACATGATCACATTCACACTCCATACAGGTATGCTTCCAGTACACCCCATCATACATTCCCACCACCCCACAACTTTGATTCTCCCCTGACACAGTTGTGACTCTTCTGTAATCCAACCCCCCCAAAAAAAAAACAAAGCCAAGAAAAATAACAAAAATAAATTTTTTTTTTGCATTATGCTTTTCATCACCATAAGATCTGTTATCTTTTATGCATATTGAGAATTTCTTCTGTATGGTTCCCCAGTGTCTTGCGTTTTTTCACTTTATTTTTCAAGAAGCTTTAGGTTACAGAGAAGCCACATAGAAAATGAAGAGGATTCCCATACACCCCAATCCCTTCTCTCCTGCACATCTTCCTTACCAATAACTTCTTATATGAGTATGGTACATTTGTTAAAACTCATGAGCAAATATTGAAGCATTGCTATTAACCATGTCTTTAATTTACATTATGGTTGAACTTTTGCACTGTATATTTTATCAGTTCTGACAAAATATATAATGGCCTGTATCTATCATTGCAATATCACACAGAACATCTCCAGACCCCAAAGATGCTCCATGTTCCACCACTCGTTTCTCCTTCTCCCCTCAGAACCTCTGATAACCACTATCTTTATATCAATATTATAAGTTATTCTGTTGCTACAATAATAATAAGTCTACTTTGGTACATAGTTGCATTCCTCCCTTATGTTTTTCAAATTGAGAGGCAGCTTAGACCTATGGGCCAGATGGAAGTAACAGTTTGCTTGTAGTTGTAGATACTCTTTGCTTTTTGAAGCGGGAGTTGTCCATCATCATTTTTTTAGTTTCCTGGGCAAGTCCAATGAAATGGAGAGTAATCTATTCTTGATACTTACATAGCACTGGTTAATGGAAGTTTAATAAATTAATGTAGGGAAACGGACTTTGGCCCAGTGGTTAGGGCGTCCGTCTACCATATGGGAGGTCCGCGGTTCAAACCCCGGGCCTCCTTGACCCGTGTGGAGCTGGCCATGCGCAGTGCTGATGCGCGCAAGGAGTGCCGTGCCACGCAAGGGTGTCCCCCGTGTGGGGGAGCCCCACGTGCAAGGAGTGCGCCCGTGAGGAAAGCCGCCCAGCGTGAAAAGAAAGTGCAGCCTGCCCAGGAATGGCACCGCCCACACTTCCCGTGCCGCTGACGGCAACAGAAGCAGACAAAGAAACAAGACGCAGCAAATAGACACCAAGAACAGACAACCAGGGGAGGGGGGAAATTAAATAAATCTTAAAAAAAAATAAATAAATAAATTGATGTAAAAATGTTCAAGGAGTTGGCTGCAAATTGTCCATTCCTGGTTTGGGTCAAATTAACATTCACAATATTCTACATTTATTTTTCTAAACAGAAATCAGATCGTCCTTGACTGTAAATTGTAAATTGCTCCTCAGACAACATCATGTCATGTGTGATATATAATAAGTTTTCTTCTTTCTATAAGAAAAAATAAATATGTCTGTGTGTGTGTGTGTGTGTATGTATATAAAAAATTACAGTGATTTTGATAAACAAGTGTGGGATGGTTGTAGATCTAGACTGTAATTTTAACAAAATGAATGGAATTTTGAAGTTCAATTTAATATAAAAAGTATCAGCAATCTGTAGAAGTCTGTAAGAATAATGTCCTCTAAAATGTTTAGCAAAATTGATTTTATCTATTTATTTATCTCTAGTTAAGCTTTTACATTTAAATTATGACTTCATTTTTATCTTTTCCTACAAATTTTATTTACAAATTGTATTACATAATTGGAAAACCTAGCAACCAAGTATAATGTTTTCTATGTCAACATACATCCTAAGAACCAATCAATCAATTTATGAATACAGTTAGAAGCATAGACTATTGATAAATTAAATCAATCCCATGGCTTTATTTCTTTTCTGGCTTTCTACATTTAAACTATAATTATTCCCCCATTATATCTACAGAATAATACATTGGGACTATACTTTTGATATACTTATTATGTAATTTGTTGAGACCAAAATTATGTTCAAGTTATGGTTTATTCAAGTGCATGTTAATATCACTTAACTGGTCTTCAGTTTCCTCTTATTATCAACAAAATCAAAGGTCCCAACTTAATGATATTTGAAAGTCTGACAGTGTAAGATAATTAGAATTGAATGAGATATGTGAGATAAAATTTAAGATATTTTCATGTGTTTTTAAACAGAATATGTATAACATATCTTTCTCGGTAGAAATATCCAAGATAATATATCTGAAATACCAACTTGACATATTAGGAAGCATATTTCAAAAAATGCTGATTTTTTCAATAGATGTTAACCTAAATTCTGCTTTTTAAAATTGTGAAGAAAATCATTCCTTGAGCTATTCTAAAATTTCTAGAAATGCTTGAACTCACTTTTGTAGTCCTGAACTCTTCACTTTCTTCACAGTAGTTTCATTCCTCTTTGTGTGGTACCTGAGTAAAGGGTTTCCTTCATCCTGAAGTTCAGATACCATGCAGAGACAACTATGGGCAAGCATAGTCTGTAAAAGTCTGTGAAATAAAAGGAAGTAATGTTGCTGGCTCTGGTTTTCTCAGCCATAGCCTTTGCTTAGGATGCTGATAGACTGATTCCAGGACCTTTCCATGAAACAGTATTTCAGAGTAGTTCTGCCTATGCATAGGTAAGAAAACATTCTCCCTAGTCCCTGTAAACCAAGGAGAGGTCTTCTATAATATTCTTTAGTTTTCTCTCCATCTAGAAGGAAAATGAGGCTTTTAGAATTTAAAATACCCATACACTCATCAAAATGAGGTTTAGGCAATATATCATTAAATATACAATGTTAAGAAATATTTTGTCTCTGATGTATTTTTTTCTGAATCTTTGAAACAAACAGGAAGTGGTTATAATTAAAACCACTTTTATTGAACACAAACATATGCTAATTCTGAATTTATTCCCATTGCATCCTAATTAAAATACTTCTTTTATCTTCAAAGGGAGTAGATATCAGAGAAAAGGAAAGAGTAATAAAATATTGAAAACATCGCATTGGCATTCTATTGAATTTTTTTTAATGTAAAGAAGAATCGTTAATGGTAATTAATGTTTAAGAAGGAAATATTAGGTCAATTTGAACTGTGACTTTTTTTCAATTTTTAGTTAATGCTCCAAGAAATCCACTATTAGTTTTGTATCTTGAATTATAACCCAGATGGATCTGCTGTGCTGTTTTGTGTTTTTCCATATGACTATTTTAATCCACACAAAGGATATATTTTGAAAGGAAGAAAATCTAGAACCAGAATTTGAAATATTTTCCCAAATGACTTACTGGTCAAAGGGTCAAATTTATCAGATACATGTGTTAACGATTATTAATTTTCAACAATACCTAACTAAGTTGATAATAAGAAAAAATGATGGAAATTTACTGTAAGGTAAGAATGTTAGATAGTTTCAGAAATAAACGTGTATGTGTGACTTAAATGCAGGATGAATAAATATATATCACTGAAATCATCAATACACATGAATTCCTTCCAGTTGCTCTTTTGACAAGATTAGAGTGTGATGGTTAATTTTATGGGTCCACTTAGGTGGGTTATGGTTTCCAGTTGTTTTGCCAAATATGGGACTAGTTTTATTGTGGAGGTCAGTTGTAGATGAGAGTAGTCTCTACAAGCCTGCAATCAGTTGACCTTAAATGAAGGAGATTATCTTCCATAATGTAGGTGGGACTCAGTCAATTACCTGACAGTCTTAACAGCAAGAACTCAGCGTGACAAGAGATCAGAAGAATTTCTGCCTCCAGACTTCAACATCAAATCTTAGCAAAATTTCTAGCCTGCCTGACTCCTCTAAAGAACTTGAAACCAAGATTTCAACATCACCTTCATCAGAATTTCCAGGCTATAACCTGCTGTAAAAATTTGCACTTGCTAGGACTCGTGAATGTGTGAGTCAATTTCTTAAAATAAATATCTTTGTATTTATATATACTGTTGGTTCTGTTTCTCTGGATAATGCTGACTGACACAAGTGACAGTTGTCGATTTTTTGTGTGTGTGTTCCAATTTTTTTTAATTTGTAATTTTAAGAGAAATAAAAAAATAGGGATAATGAATAAAAGTGAATAAGAAAACCAGACTGCCATATAGAGGAATGTAAACAAGACTGACTCTGGCTTTGCAATCATTGGTTTTAGTAGTTTTTCTTCAGTGACTATATTTACACCACATTCAAAGCTCCCTTGATTTAGTCAAAGCTTGATGTCATTTCACTGCATTATTTTCAATTCAAAGGGTATTATCTGACAATCCCATTGTTCATGGCATCCCCAATGACACTTTAGAATTTTTCCTTTTCCAATTATAAGATCATCTAACTGATAATTTTCTTTAGCATCCTTAGTCATTGGTACAGGCAATTCCACTGAACACTTCTCCAATTATTTTAATTTTTAGTGAGAGTTAGTGAGAGATTCCATTATTAAACAAAGCTGCATTGTAATGTGCGAATAAATATACACTTTTAACAATCCACACCTCTTTCTCTTGATTAATCACCTTATCAGGAATCTGATGTCATTTCTCAGTACAGATTAGCTCTGAATGGCTAGATGATTGCATAATGCACTTACATTGGTTGTTTTGACTTCCCAGTTAATGCTTTGAAATACAGTTAATGATTCTGCATTTGCATCATCTACAAATGTATTCTATTCACAGCATTTGATGAGTATGTATTCCACAGATATTGTGCCTTTTGCCGTGGATGAAATGATGAAGAAAATCATTTCAACAAAAGATAAAAATCTAGTTTCCTTTTCCTGATATTAAAGATCCTAGGTGCTTTTATCTGATAGGCAAATTTTAAATAAGTTGATCTGTTTAGAACAGTATGTGTAAAACAAATAGAAGTAGAGTAAGGACTAATGGGATAAATGGAATTATCAGAAATTTCAATCAACTACTGATAATGCTGTATCTCAGGTGCTATCAAGAAGAATATTATACCCTGGGGGAAAAAATCAATACCTCTCTTCTTGATAGCTCTTCTGGAAGAAATTTCTGTAACAAATATGACAGTAAAATTGTATCCTTTAGAGTTTAACTTGAGATGTTTTATATATGCCTCCTATTTTTGCTGTTACTTTCTGAAGTTAAAAATACTAAGTAACTCCAAGACATACTTTTATTTATCTTAGCTGTCTGTGTTTTGAATGCTTTCAGCTACTTGGTGAGAGTTCAGGTACTAGTAACATGGCTAAAATAATAAATTACTATATATTTTATTTAATCTTCTAATTTCTCAAAGACAGCAACTGGATGATGTGTTAGAAAATTGATTCAAATTCAAAATTGCCTTAACATTATGAAAAAAGAGATATATTCAAAAATAATTTGAGAAAGAAAAATGATAGTGTAGCTCTGTCCCATAGATTAGAAATTGGTATAGAAACTATTAGCATTCAAAAAAAGATAGAATATCAGATAAAGTAACATTGGAGGTTAACTATAAAGAAACAAAAAGTATCTAATACAAGGCAATTTGAAAGACCTTAATGGCACTACTTAAATTCATGCTTTAAATACACATTTTTCATCACTGTCTTTTAGAGCAGTCTTAAGTTTACAAGAAAGAAAATGTGCAGAAAATACGTAGATTTCTTATATACTCCTGCCTCCCTCATACATAGAGTTTCTTCTGTTATTAACATCTTCCACTGATATAGTATGTTTGTTAAGATTGTTGAACAAATATTGATACTTTATTATCAAATGAAGTCAATTGTTTACATCAAATTCACTGTCTTGTACAATTCTATGGATTTTGACAAAAGTACAACTTCATACATCTGAGCTGCCTATTTTTAAAATTTGCTTTGAATAAAAGTGACAGAAAATGATGGCTGTTTTTTATTTATATCTGGCACACAGATTTAAAGTTCTTCTTTTGGTCAAAGTAAGAATTAATTTATTACTCTGGCGGTGGTAAATTGTATAACCAGATGCGGAAAATATGAAGTTGGTCATGTTATTCTAGAGTTGAGGCATTCTACATCTGAATGAATGGGACGAACAAAGTATATTTAACAGTATCAAATTTACTTTAAAAAATAGGGGGAGGAAATTAGAACAAAAACATGCATAGCAGGTTTATTTTCTCTAGTTTTTTTAGTAATAGAGTTATCATTAAGTAAACATTTAGGGTACAACTTGGAAAATCTGAGATAAGACAAGCAAGTCATAATAATGAAGGGAAAAGGTAAAGATAGATAGAACTACCAAGGTACATTGTTAGACATGTCTTGGTCAGATTCTAGTAGTGTGGATCAATAAATACTTTATTGTTACATGTACTGCACAAGTAGTCTAAAAGAGCAGGGAAAGACATTCCATCAAGGCTGTAGTCCCTGGATAGCCAAAAATTGCTCTGGGTTGCAATCATGGCTGGCATTTTTGTACACCTCACTTGGCGCTTAAGAAGCGAGACCAAGCTATACTGTTTGAGTGTGGATCTTATCTACCTTGATGGGAGAGGGCCTTGCCACTGAGAATTCCTATCTTGATCAGCATTTGAAGTTGCCTGTGCCCAGTTTCTGGGTCTGGCAGGGCTTTTTCATTAGACTTAACATTTCCCCCACCTATAAATGGCACACAGTAAAAATAGAGACGGTGATAGCCGAAGGCTGAGTTTGGTTGTTTAGTGTGAAAGTGACTTCCCCAGAGAAAGAGTTGGGGTGGGTGTGGTCTGGCCAATGTATGACTTCCCTAACGTATGGGAGTAACTTTTTCAGGATATATAACACAATTTTATTGAGAATATATATACTATCACAGCAATTACCAATACATTAATGGTTTTTGTGTTAATAGACTTATAAAACAAGAATAAGGCATAATTAGTTTTAACATTGTCTAGTGGATATTTTTTTTTCCTTCTTAAATAGCAATATTACAGTGATATATTCACATATCAGATCATTTATTTTTATGGGACTATTTTTCTCATTTTTTCTGAGATTACATATAGAACTGGAGAAAACTACAGAAACTTTTATGTCTGTCTCCATAGGTAGGTAAATCATAAATACTAATCTTTTTAGAAAAAGATTCATTTCTAAAATATTTAGGTTCGTAATAATACTATTCAAATTCTGTGAGATAAGTTGATGAATGCCCATTCAAAATAAAAGTGATGTTGGTATATGATCTTTTGTAGTTAATTCTCACTTCTTTTTGTCCTAGTGTAGATTATGGGACATATGTATACATTTGAGTATATATTGTATGTATGTGCCTATGCATGCAAAACAGAAAAAGAGAGAAAAATAAAGGCAGAATGAATGGATTTGTGTGTGTTTTATGAGGTAGGGAGTAGGAATTTGTGTGTGTCCATGTTTATATCTCTATCTTCTCTGCAAATATTTTGATTAGATGCTGCTTTCAGGAGTATAGGAATTAAGTTTATTTGTTTGCAGGATCACAACCAGCCACATAAATGCCAAAATTATTTCATATAATATCAAGCATAAGAATTGGAAATTAAATTTTCTCATAATTCTCTGGAATGACTAATTTATCAATTTTCCTTATTTCATAATATCATTATTTTTATGATCTATTAATCTATTCATGATCTATTAATCATAATATTTTATGATCTATTAATATACTACAATAAGATTAATATAATAATTATATTATTATATATTAATAATATGCCATTCTAATTAATGAATTAAATCTAGCATTAATTTTTAGCAATTTCATCAAAGTTTTCAGTCTAATTAATTAATTGCTTATTTAAGTGTTACCCTAAAAGGTGATACATTTTGAAATTCTGTGACTTGCTTTTTTTATTTTAATGAATTATGTAACAACTACTTTGCTGAATTTCAGAGTCTTTACTGGCCTTCAAGAGAATATCTGCATTTTTAATTCATCTTTTCTCATTGTACTAGTTTTTAGCAGAATGGAAAGCTATGTTCTGATACTTGGAAAAACTCCATTTTGTGACATGTTTATCTGTCATTTCTCTAATTCTTTACATTAGAAAGAGCATTTTAATTTTCTGATAAGAATATTCCAAAGGAAAAGGGATTTTCCAAGAATCTTTGTAGATGTTGATTATATAATCAAGGAAAAGCAGGGCTTATTTCATGATAAGAAAATTTCACTGATGGTGATGATGATGATGATAATGATGCAATGTACACTCATACATTAGCACAGCATAAAAAGAGGTTTAAATTCATCTCACAATTTTCATTCTATATTATATTTTATCTAACTTTGCACCCTTTGCATAGGAAGAAATCTTTCATTTTATTATATGATACAGACTTAAGTGGATTCCATACCCAAGGGAAGTTTATACACTTATACTTTGCAGTTTAAGTTTTCAAACACAGGCAAAACTGAAATGGAATTTATAGAAAAAAAAGGTTGGGAATGGATATGGCTCAAGCAGTTGAGCTCCCGTTTCCCACATTTGAGGTCTTAGGTTAGGTCTCTGGTACCTCCTAAAACACAAAGATAAACAATAAGCAAACAAACAAAAATCAACTCAGTGTAGATAACATGGCTCAGTAGCAGAGCACTGACGTCTCACATACAAGGTCCTGGATCCTGGGTTCAATTCCCAGGCTGGGTAAAAAAAAAAAAAAAGAAATTATATAAGGTGTGCTTAGTTCAAGATTAATTCCAAATATAAGGGTAATATTCAGCATTTCTAATATTGATAAATCTTTGTTTCAGTCCTAAGACCTTAAGCATTGATTGTCAGCTTAGATTATAAATATCAGGTATGTCTCTGACCACTGCAAAAGAAAATTTCCTTGGTTTCTAGCAAATTCATCTGTAATTCACATTATTGCATAGTCAACTTGTCTAAATCTTTCATGGCAATCCATTTCTTATTGCTGAGAACATTATAGTGCAGTACCAATTCTATAGGAAAACAGAGCAGACATAATTAACACAAACATACACAAGTGCACCCACACAAGCACAGTCTCACAAAGACATTTAAAAAAATCCCTGACAAGGACTGTAAGGTGAATGTGTAGATGAAATTCTAATTACTTTGTGTGCAAAATATGATTCTTAAATGTATATCAGGAAGGATTGCTGTGACAATGTGAAGCTTTTGTGGACCCCAGAAAAATCATGTCCTTAGAGTTAATCCATTCCTGTGGATGTGAAACTATTGTGAGTGGGACATTTTGATTGTCATTTCAGTTAAGGCCTTTTGATTAGGTTACTTCAGTAAGGCATGACCCAGGGTGGGTCTTAATCCTCTTTACTGAAATCATTTATAAATGGGATGAATAGGGAGAAAACACAGAGAGGCAGAAAGTCATTTATGAGAGCAGAGAGGAAACCAGTAGAATCTAGATGCTGAAGCAAGAAACCCGGAACAAACAGGAGACCAGCAGATGCTGCCATTCGCCTTGCCTTATCACAGAGGAGTCTAGGGTCACTGATAACAGGTTTTTGAGGAGAAAAGCACTGCCTGATGAAATCTTGATTTGGACATTTTCACAACCTCAGAAGTTTAAGCTTATACATTAATAAATGCCTATTGTAAAAGCCAGCCCATTTCTAATATATTGTATTCCAGCAGCATAGCAGACTAAAGCATTTGCATAAATCTTATTATTGGTATTAATAAACACAAAACATCCTATAAACCATAAAACATATAAAGTTCTTATTCCCTAGATGCTTCAGAAAGGAAAGAGCAGTAGGGAAGGAAGTAAGGAAAATTTAGAGCCCAAAAATACAGTGGAAAAAAATGTCATATCTCATTCTTTTGACTGGTGTTCATTCATTCAGGAATGAGTCTGAGATTAATACAGTGAGAATGGGAAATTCACAAAGAGAACTTCCACAGAGGGACCACATCAACTGGTCCAAGTGATAATTCACCATTTAATTTTCATTTTGGTTTATGTGAAAATGAATTACCGGAGCATTATATTTTTTAAAGTGGTAGATGCAGTCATCAAGGTAGATAGATAATCCACTGCATTATCATTCAAGATATTTGAAAATTTTCTTCTACTGAAATTGAATCAAATAAATGTTTTGATACATTTTGATTTCTTTTAAACATATATATTAACCACAATAAAATATTGTAGACAACTAAAAACATTAGGAAGCTAGCTGCTATTTTTTTTATCCCAAAGTTTTTTATGATTGTATTTTAAAAGATCTGTGCTGATTTTATACAGTATTATTATTTGGTTTAACAATGGACATTAAAAATTTTACCCGAAGCCACTGAGGAGCAAATTACTCTATGATGCATCATAGGACAGGCTCAGGCACAACAGAAACTTTCAGCAAATGGCTGCTTTATTACTTACATAGAACAAAGGGTCCAAAAGAACAGAGGAAGAGATTCCATCATGGCTGGTACCTGGGGTGGTGACTGCTCAGGTCAAGGGTGGTTGCTGGCAGCTTCACACATCCCACATCCCATTTGAGAGCACAGACATATGCTGCTTGAGAGCTGAGAATTTAAATACCACAGGCAGAAGGGGCCCTGCCCATGAGAGTTCTCACCCTTATAAGAAGCTGGAACTGCTTGTTCCTGGTTTTTGGCTCAGCACTGCTGCTAAATATGTCTATAAGCAGCAACTACTGAATTAAACAGGGAAATCAAATACAGATGTTCCAATGTTTCTGAGCAAATTATCTGAGTTTATGTTTGTCTTCTCTGATGGAATGTCTGGCCCAAATAACTTAAATGCATATTAAGTCAGAATATCCACATAATACTTGGAATTTAGGGTTTTATTTCCAGTATGGTAAACATGAATTACACAATCTCTATCCTAAGGAGACAGGGAATATTGTTTAAATCAGAGGAGAGATAAAGTGTACTAAATTCAGGGTTAATGCTTTAGAATACCAGGCTGCTATTACAAATATCACAATGAGTTGGTTTAATTAAGGGAGATTTATCGGTTCATGGTTTTGAGGTTAGGAAAAGTCCAAAATTTAGGTATCAGCCAGGAAATATTTTCTCCCCAAAGTACATTACATTCTAGTGCTGGTTTACCATAATCTTTGGGATTATTTCATTTGAATCCTACTCATGTCATGTGGCAATGCCTTCTCCTTTCTCCTCTGGGTTCAATTGACTTCTGGCTTCCAGTTCCTTCACATAGCTTTCTCTGACTCTGTCTGAAATTTTTCTGCTTATAAGTAGTCCAGTAATCTGGATTAAGGAACACCCACATTCAGTTGTGCCACACCATAACCAAAACTAGCATCTTCAAGAGATCCTACTTATAATGGGTTCATACCCACAAGAATGGAGATTAAGATAAAAGCACATCTAAATTGAGGTACATTATTCAATCTACCATAGTTGGTTTCTAAACCTTCATTATGAAAACATGATATGCAGTGATCTCATTTTGTGAGTATATTCTGACTGTGCTGATAAGAAATATTAATTTTAGATTTCTTTACTAAATGGTAGGTTACTACAAGAAACACAACCGAAAATATATATTCCAGTTATATGAAAGTAAGATAAATACAGGAAAACCATTTTGGGCTTTTTGGGCAGACCAGGAAAGAAATGAAAAGTATTTATAATATTTATGAGAAGGTCAATACATATTTAAGCTATCTTCAAAATGTCTTGAAGGTCCAGATGAGTTATGGTCATATCCAAAAAATCTTGAAACAAGTAAATTAGTATTATTTATTGTTTTCCAGAATGAAAATAAAATGAAATTCTGGTTACAAAGGGTATTAATTTCCTATTGCTACTGTAACAAATGTCAGCTTGGTGACTTAAAATGTTGCAAAGGTATTCTCTTAAAGAGTTGTCAGAGTTTTACTGAGCTAAAGTCAAAGTGTCAGCATGGCAGTTTCTGTCTGTGATGGCTCTGCCTACCTGCATTCCTTTTATTGTGACCTGTTTCTCCATCTTCATACAGCACTATTTAAATTTCTGCTTCTGTCATTACACGATTTTCGGTCCTCCTCCCTCTATCTTAAAAGGACCTTGTGATTATATTAAATCCTCCTAGATAGTCCAGAATAATCTCCCTTTCTCAAGAGTTTTAAGTTAGTAACAACTGCAAAATCCCTTTGACTATCTAAGGTAATATTCAGTTTTCAGGTATTAAGACATGGACTTTCTTAGGACCTGGAGGAGGAATTTTCAATCTAAATAAAACATTTTAAAAATAATTCTAGTAGAGAGAACCAGCAAGATGGTAGGAGAGTAAGGAGCTCCAAGAGTTAGCTCATGCTACAGGGCAGTTAGTAAATACCCAGAGCTCTCTGGAGCTACCTGAAGCACCTGTTTGTGAGCTCCAGGAGGCCAGATGAGCATCCTGCAATATCCTTGAAGGAATGGAAGGAGGAGACTGCCTATCTGCAGAGAAGACTTTAAGCAGAGCCCTCCATGCCATAGAGGTTGGTGCCCATCCTCCACTGGAGGCACAAGCCGCCTCAGGAGATGTTCCATGGTTGGAGTTGAAAGTTCCACTTCCCCAAAATGGGGGTGGAAGAAATGGCTGGTCACCAATTTCAGCCATGATGAGAAAATTCAGTGGGCTACAGTACAATCCTGAGAATAGCTAAGGTTTGAGCCTGTCCAGGTCAGAAAGAGGCCAGGGGCTGCCATCTTAAGTCTGTGCCTGGCATGAGGGGAAGCGGGGCAGACTGAGAATCCCAGTGCTGGTGGAAACTGGCTTCTTCCCATCCAGATCATATTGCAGCTCCACTCTGGCCACAGTGCCATCTTCAGCACGGAGGAAGCTACAGGGACCTGCACCAAGCACTCTGGGAAATCACTCCCCAAGACAAGGAGGCCAGAGACTGTTCTACTCTGGCCATACAAGCCGCTCTTGGAGATATTCTGTGGCTTGGAATTGGAAGCTCCATTTCCCAAAAATCGGAGGAGGAAATGGTTGGCTGCCAATCTTGGCTACTGATTGGTAGGCTCAGCTGGCTAAGATATAACCCTGGGAACATCTGGGGTGTGAATCTGCCCAAGTCAGAAAGAGGCTGGGGCTGCCATTTTGACAGAGGGAAGCTGGCTAATTGAAAATCACTGTGATGGTCAGAAACAGTTTCTTTCACCAAGATCGACCTGTGGCCCTACCCTAGGCTTCAGCCCCACATTTGACAGGGAGGAGGTTGGTGAGCCCTATGCCAGCCTATCCAAGTAACTGAAGTAAACTTTGCCTGCACAGATTGGAAATTGGAAATCTATCAGGGCAACTGTGGTCATCTTGGACCTGCACTGCATAGATTGCTGCCCATACCTGTAGCTACATCCTTGCCCCAGGTAGGGGAGAAAGGGATGTGAAGCTTCATCAGTCTCTCTGGGCAACTACAGTCTAGGCCTGCATGACCTGGATCATTCCACACAGCTGAGACTCTGTCCCTAACTGTGGCAAAGGAGAAAGTTAGAAGAAGCTTCATTGGTCACTGGTTCAATGAGGGCATCTTGAGCCTCCACAGCTTACAGCACCAACTACATGCTTGGCTTCTACTGCATAACCAGCGAGGGAGAAATGATAGGAAGCCCTAAACTAGAGAGAAAAACTACACACAGAATAAATACTCTAGATAGCCAGATGACAAGACACCAAAAAAAAAAATTACAATCCACACCAAGAAACAGGAACATAAGGCCCAGTTAAAGGAACAAGATAAGCCTCCAGATGATATAGAGGAGTTGAGAAAATATCATAGATGTTCAAACAAATCTCCTTAATAAATTCAATGAGATGGCTAAAGAGATTAAGGATATTAAGAAGACATTGGACGAGCACAAAGAAGAATTTGAAAGCATACAAAGAAAAATAGCAGATCTTATGGGAATGAAAGGTGCAATCAATGAAATTAAAAAACATTGGAATCATATAATAGCAGATTTGAGAAGACAGAAGAAAGGATTGGTAAACTTGAAGAAATGGCTTCTGAAAATGAACGTACAAAAGAACAGATGAAGAAAAGAATGGGAAAAATTGGACAAATTCTCAGGGAAATAAATGACAGCAAAAGGCATGCAAACATACATATAATAGGTGTCCCAGAAGGAGAAGAGAAATAAAAGGGGCAGAAGGAATATTTGAATAAATAATGGTAGAAAATTTCCCAACACTATTGAAGGACATCGATATCCATGTCCAAGAAGCATAATGTACTCCCATCAGAAAAACTCTGAATAGACCAACTCCAAGACACATAATCATCAGAATGTCAAATGTCAAAGACAAAGAGAGAATTCTGAGACAGGCAAGAGAAAAGCAATGCATAACATATAAGGTATACCCAATAAGATTGTGTTGATTTCTCGTCAGAAACCATGAAGGCAAGAAGACAATGGTCTGATATACTTAAGATACTACAAGAGAAAAACTTCCGGCCAAAAATCTTATATACAGCAAGACTGTCTTTCAAAAATGAGGGTGAAATTAGAATATTCACAGATAAACAGAAACTGAGAGAATTTCTAAGCAAGAAACCAGAGTTTCAGGAAATACTAAATGTGTGCTAGAACCTGAAGAGAAAAGACAGGAGAGAGAGGCCTGGAAGAGTGTATAGAGATGAAGATTATATCAATGAAAGTAACTAAAATTGTTAAAAGAGTGGTGAAAATAAAATGGCAGATAAAACTCAAATAGTGAGGAATAAACTTAATCAACGGTGTAAAGCACTTGTATTCAGAAAGCCGCAACTCAATCTTGAAAGAAATTTTTAAAAGTGCTGAATAACTGGAAGAACATTCCATGCTCATGGATTGGAAGACTGAATATCATTAAGATGTCAATTCGACTCAAATTGATATATAGATTCAATGCAATCCAGATAAAATTTCCACCAGCGTTAAAGAAAAAATTGAAAACACGATCATCACATTTATTTGGAAGAGTAAGGGGTCCTGAACAGCAGACACATCATGAAAAGGAACAATGAACCCTCATCTCCAGACTTTAAATATTATTACCTAGGTATAGTGATAAAAAACAGCATGGTATTGGCCTAAAGACAGACACAATAGACTAATGGAACCAAACTGATGGTTCAGAAACAGAGTCTTAAATATACAGTCAACTAAGTGATTTTTGACCAGCTTGTTCTGTTTGGGCAGAGCAATCCATTCAACAAATGAGACTGAAAGAATTGGAAATCCATAACTGAAAGAAGGAAACAAGACCCCTTTCACATATCTTATCCAAAACTTAACTCAAAATGGATCAAAAACCTAAAACTAAAAGCAAGAACCATAACACTTCTAAAGGAAATTGTAGGAAAATATCTTCAAGACCTGGTGGTTGTTGGTGGATTCTTAAAGGAGATAAGAGGAGGACTGAGTGGACTACTGATATTTAATGTACATAGAAGTTTTAATTAGCTTTACTGTAAAAGTGTGGAAATGTATAGAGTGGATGGTAACACACAGTAACAGCTAGTTACAAATGGGAATGTGATAGAAAATGATAGTCTAGTTATGTAAATGCCAATTGATAGAATTCTAGAGAATAACCTAGGAAGTGAATAGCACAGTAAACCGAGAGATGGATGAGAACTGTGGTTGATGGTACAGATGCAAGAGTGTCCTTTGTGAGCTAGAAAAAATGTATATCACTACTGCAGGGTGTTGGGAATGTGGAGAAGCATGGGAAAAATATACCTGGAGTGACCTGTGGACTGTGATTAGCAGTAATAATATAATATTCTTGCATCCATGTGAAAGATGTACTGTGTTGACAATGAGGCAGTATGGAAAATGTGAGCCAAATGTATACTATGGACATGGTAACAATCAGATGGTATTATCTGTAGCAAGTGTTCCAGCACTGTGTGGTGTGTTGATGAAAGGGTAATTTTGGGAATTCTTCACATGTACATGATTGTTTTATAATTTTACAACTTTTGTAATAAAAATATACTTAAAAATAATATTAGGGTGTGTTGGGGGAAAACACAACAAATATATGATAAGGACTATGATTAGTAGTAAGAGTTTGACAATATTCTTTCATAATTTGTTACAAATATCTCATGAAATGCAAGGTTTGGTGGAGGGTTGATGTATGGGACCCCTGTTGATATATGAAGATATTATGCACGTTTGCTTTGTAAGGTCACAACTTTTACTATACACTTAATTGTTTATGTGTGTTCATATATAAATGATATAAAGATAATAATAATAGGGTTGGTTGGGGAAAATACTTTGTTTAGTAGTAATTTTTTGATAATGCTCTTTAATCATTAGTTTAAAAGGTTTAACAGCAATGCAACTTATCGGTGGTAGGATGAGTTATGAGAGTCTTGTATGATGTTATATATGTTTGTTTTTTAAGTTCACAACTATTATTATATACTTATTGTTTATGTATGAGTGATATACTTTAATAAATTAATTAAAAATTAATTATAGTAACTGATTAATCACTTATTCCTAGAACATAAATGTAATTAAACAATTAAACACAATTAATTTTATATTACTATACTACATTTCTTTATGAAGTCAAAAAAGGAATATGTCATATAATCATCTTGTCTTGTGGGAATATGTCATTTGTTAGAATTAAATCTACATTACAGAAAAATTCCACTACTACCAAGGATGGAATAATAAGACTTGGATTTACTCTTTTGAAACAATAAAAATAGTGAAAAAAAACTGCTTTGAGAGGCACTGAACATCAGGCAAAGGAGGACCACAATACTTGAGATGACGAACAAATTAGATGAGTCCTAGGATTGCCACAGTCTAATATTTTGAGAGTTTTCAGTCAATGATGAAGGGAGAGGAAAACGAGGTGCAGGAGATGGAGTTTAGAGTCTACAGAAACCAAAAGGGCTGAATTCACAGGACAAATTACTAGAGATGAGAGCTACACAGAGAGAACTCTGGATATCTGCAGAGTGTTGCATACCTTGGATATCTCTGGATATCTCTTGTAATATTCAGCTGATGAATGTACCCATGCATGTTTATTAGGGCCTCCAGCACTCAACAAGGTAAACATTAGAATGACTAGTATCTAATAAAAATTAATTACTAGGCATGCAAAAAACAGGAAAAATACTACCACAGTTAGGAAATAAGTCAATAAATTGAAACCTGAACTGACATGTTTGTTTAGGATTAACAGGCAAGAACATTAACATATTGTAGTCATAAGAAGCTTAGTGACTAAACTGAATTTCATGTTTCACTCTATTTTAACTGATAGATTTTACATATCTTTCTAGTATAGTTTTTATTTATGCTTTAAATTTTTTGATAATTTAAACTTTCTTCCATGCTTAATAATATGATTTTCAGTCTTAATGTTGTTATAAGTTTAACCTACAATGTATATATATTAAAGTACTTCAGGCACTTCAAAGTATATGTCTGTCTATCTTTTTTAATAAGACAATGCCAAAGTGTGTCAATCTAAGCTAGAATATTGGTTCTTGTTTTCAGTATGTTTGGATTTTTCCATATGTTTAGCAATTTAAAAGCAACATTATCAAAAGTTTGTCATAATAAAATATATGAACCTCATGGAAAATGACAATGATGAAATTGTTTGAAATTTGCCAAATAAATTATGTATATAAATGATGCTGTTATTTTACCATTCTGTACTTTTCATAGATGCATGCAAATTTATCCCTTTAAAATTATTTTATGATAGACATGAGTCTGTTGTCTCATTCTTTTCATTTCTTAGTGGGAGAAGCAATGTGGTGTCTATCTTTTATCAGAAGACTTTATAAGCATACTTGAAGTAGATATTGCCGCTGATATTGTAATCTTATTTGTTTGCCTTCTTTTTTATAAGATTTATTTATTTTATTTATTTATTGGTTTGTTTATTTCTCTCCCCTCCCCCCCAACCCCGGTTGTCTGTTCTCTGTGTCTATTTGCTGCGTCTTCTTTGTCCGCTTATGTTGTTGTTAGTGGCACGGGAATCTGTGTTTCTTTTGTTTGCGTCATCTTGTTGTGTCAGCTCTCTGTATGTGCGGCACCATTCCTGGGCAGGTTGCACTTTCTTTTGCACTGGGTGGCTCTCCTTACCGGGTGCACTCCTTGCACGTGGAGCTTCCTTATGTGGGACACCCCTGCGTGGCACAGCTCTCCTTGCGTGCATCAGCACTGCATGTGGGCCAGCCCCACACAGGTCAAGGAGGCCCAGGGTTTGAAGCGTGACCTCCCATGTGGTAGACGGACGCCCTAACCACTGGGTCAAGCCTGTTTGCCTTCTTAATGTTTGTAATGTTTAGGTTTTTCTACTCTGTGATTTTTAAAAATATTTTATTTTGATGACACATATACTACACAAAAATTTCCATTTTAACCTGTTTCATGTGCACAATTCAGAGATAACATTTATGATGACAGTATTGTGCTACTTTCACCACCATCCATTACCAAAACTTTTTCCTCACCCCAAACAGAAACGATATCCAATAAGTCATAATTCCCATTCACTTCCTGCCACTAGTAGCCTGTAATCTCCTTTGTCTTTCTGGATTTGTTTATTTAGGTATTTCATATATATTAAATCATATAATATTTGACCTTTTTTTGATATGGCTTATTTTACTCAAAATGATATTTTCAAGCTCATCCATATTGCAGCACGTATGAGAATTTCATTACTTTTTATTAGTAAATACCATTCCAATGTGTTTTTATTCCCTCTTTTGTATATTTATTCATCAGTTGACAAACACTTGGATTGCTCCACCTTTTTGCTATTGTGAATATGGTGCTATGATCAATAATGTCTATCTGTGGTTTTCCTATAATAGATTGTTAGTTTAATTGGATTTTCAGGGAACTCTAGGGTGAAAAACATATGTTCTCTGCCATTTAAACAATTGTTTTACCACCACTCAATATTTTTATGCTTTATGTCAGGGTCTTACATATATATCATCACAATTACTTTTAGAATGCAATCATTTGTCACAACATAGTCATAATAGTAATAATCAAACATATATTAGTAAGAATAGCTAATATTCATTTAGCCTCACTATAGGTTAGGAACACTTTAAGTTCCTTTTGTGAATTAACTCTTAATTCTCACTACAACCCTACCCTAATGTTATTATCTTACTTTTATACTTGAGTTTTTTTCCATTGTTCAAAAGAATGGTGAAGGCAGGAAGTCGGATGAGTTCCATGATGAGGTGATACATAGTCCTTCCATGAGGTGATACATAGTCCTTAAAAGGTGGGTTATTAGGAAAATACAATTGTGAAAGAGTTACAGAAGCCTAATATTTTTTCTAAAGATGATGTTCCAAATTTTAATATGCTAAACTTTAGTATGTTAAATATCACACATGGTGGCATATTATACAGAAATGTTCAAATTATTTTTGTCTTCCATGAAATTTCATAAAGGATTAATGTCTTAAGGAAAAATTTTAGAAATACTGATTATATAATTTACTTCATGTCTTGTTTGACAGCATATGAGTAGTCTTTTAGGAAAACTTGGAACCATCTGACAATACTAATTTTATTTTCAAATCTTTACCATTAAGCATGAACTATTAAAATGTATCTCAAATGTAAGTTTTTTGAAATTGTATGGAATGGTTAAAATGAAAATATCTTAGTTTTAGGATATTATTAACTTTGTTATTCTCTTTCACTTACAAACTCTATTATCTGTGATGACCAAATTATCTTACATTCTCTAATGATGCCTCCTGTGTCTAATTTAATGTTTACTTTGGTGCTTAAACTCTTGGGTTAAAGAGTACCTATTGCCTGCTGGCTGCTAAAAGTTCTCCCCTCTTTTCTCTTGTATGAATTCCCTACAGTATTCAACAATGTTATTAATACCCATGATTTTAAGGAAAATTTGCTTTTTCTAATAATAGGAATTATATATATATGTAACGTAACATTGTGAACAAAATTAATAGTGCTGAAATATATTTCTGAATGTGGTTTGTGGCAGTTTGATATTATATATGATTTCCCAAAAGAAATATTGATTCTGTTTGTAAACTAGTCTGTTTCTCTGTTCATGATGCCCTTTGATTATGTTAAATTCAAAGGCTTTATGTTTACTGGATTAAATGAAGATTAGAGCTTTTATTCAACTGTGTCATCAGGGCATGCAGGGTTGAATCTATGCCCCCTTGGTGAGCTATGTAAATTGGTGCTCAATCAAGAACACAGAAGAAGACACACAGGAGAAGATGTACAGAGGAATGGAGACAGCTCAATAGACATGGCAGAGGCCTGGGAGGAGAGATTAGGCATTCACCTAATAGTTTACAACTGGCCTTGTGGAGAAAGCAGCACAGCTGAGCCAGGAAAGAAACAAGCCCCAGGAAGAGAGATGAATCCTATGCTAGCCTAGAGCTGAGATCAGAAGAAGTTGACCCATGGAGCCTAAAGAACGAAGAGGAAGGCTGAACCCTCACAGACATTGCCTGCCATCTTGCTTTGACATGTGGTGACAGGTTCATAAGGAAGTAATCTTGAGTTGGACTCTTTAGGACCTTGTAACTGTAAGATTTTACCCCAGATAAATACCCTTTATAAAAGCCAACAGATTTCTGATACTTTGCATCAGCACCTCTTTTAACTGACTGATAGATGGCTAAAAGGAGAAATGTTAGGTCCCATATATGATACAAGAATAATTTTTCTTTAAATACATGGAATTATACAAAGCAAACAATGATCCCTAAGTCAAGTTAAGGGTTATAATTGATAGTAGAATCATAAGTGCTATCATCAGTTGTAACAATTATATCACACCATTATAATGTGTTATTCATGGGGTGGTATATGTGAATCCTTTATTTTATGTTTGACTATTCTATAAACATTCAAAGTCCCTAATAAAGAATACATCATTTGCTTTTTCTATAATAAGGCATAATATTTTTTGTGAGAAAGCTTCCCTCTAAGCACGTCATCTAGCCTGACAGAAATAAAAGCATTAAGAAAAAATAAATTTAAAAAGCATGATTATTCCTTTGACCTTTGCTCATATTTTTAGAATTCATTTAGAATTCATTTCTCATGAATGAAGCCAAGTTTGTATTAGAGGGGTTTGACCAGTTTCTAATCTTCATTTAGATTTTTTCACTTAATATGAACTACAGATTCTGATATATAGCAAATTTTACCTTCACTTCTGGCCCATATCCATTAAGATATCTGATTACATTCTGTTGCTCCTGGATCTTTTTCCCTTTATTAATACTGGACATCCACTTGTGTCTGCTTGTTAAATCTTTGTTTTCTACTCTTTCACAAAGATTCTGAGAAGAAAAACAAAAGCAAAATACCTGCTTCCTGCTTCTCAATATCAGAATATTTTCTTTAAAATAAAGAATCTGAGAATACTCTTGAAAAAATAATTCTAAAGTATGGAGGACCTGCCATAAACAGAACTGCATGAAAGAGGTTTCAACAAGGAGAATGTTAGGCATTGAAACAATAAACTTCATAGTTTCCTACTCCTTCCTCTAGTTTGTCTGCAAACTTTAGAGGTGGTGGAATTTTCATTGAGAGGCTATTTTACCATGAAGCTAATGAAATTTAAGCTTCAAACCCTCATTTTCATGAACTGCATTCAAGGCCTTATTCCTGACTATGTTTTCATAAATTTGTATTCGATTTCTATAAAGAGTTCCTTCCCTCCAAGTTGTAAAGGTTTCTGGCCTCTCAAAACTAGTTTACCCCAGTTCAGGACTTTGTGGAGTCCAATGGCAATTCAAATTCTAGACTTATGTGACCTTGGGCAAGTTACTTAATGTTTCTAGGCCTTGGTTTCATTATCTAGAAATAATAACCAATTTACCATGTTTTCTACTTCTTGGGAAGTAAGAAAATATATTTGTTTTTCATAGTTTCCTGACCATAATAATAAAAATCAAAATAGAAAAAAAACAGGGGAATAAAAGAAAAATCCATATTTGGTTTGAATTGCTTGGGGCCTTCTACCTGAAAATGTCCAGAAGTCATGGGAACGTTTGTAGTACTAAACTAAAGGGAAAGAAGGACATTTCTAGGATGGCTATAACAACAACAACAACAACAAAAATTTAAATAAAACTGGACAATAACTAGTAGTGGTAAGGATGTGATTAAATTTGAATTCTCTTCACTGCTGGTGGGAAGACGTTAGGCATTGAATCATGTCCCCTACAAAAGGCATGTGCAGGTGCCTATCCCTCCAAAAAGAAATTATACATATGTATGTGTCTATGTGTGTATATATATGTGTGTGTGTTTGTGTGTGTATGTGTGTGTATATATGTAATATATTAATACCATATGTATAATGAATTTGCAAAAATAATTGGATAATAGATCAAATATTATCCTAATTCTAATGGTACTATTACTTGGTTGGACAATTTACTTCAAGATGCACTTAAAAATTATTTGTCTATTCAAGTAACATCAATGTTAAGGATTATGAAATCCCCTTTAGGAAATTACTTAATAAAATGCAAATACTTACTGACTGTAACTCTGTTTATAGAGAATTCAAATAGTAGCTGAAAGCACACATACCATATTTTGATATTATCTACAGTTTCTTTGATAAAGCTAGTCTTAATATGTACATTAAACTTTATTATATATTAATAAGTTATTTGTATTCAAGACATAAATTTCTCCATTCAACATGGCTTTTGTTCCTATATATGTGTCTGCGTAGTTGTATGCATAAGGTATTTGTCCAAATATTTATTTACTTATTGATAAATAAAGACTCGTGCTTTACATAATTTTTCATAAATTGAGATGTATAAAATTTAAGGGTCATACCTATATATTAGTAAGTATAGAATAAAATAAACACTTTAACTACTACACAGTACGTCATTTTTTTTAACATTTCTTTTTTTTTTTTAAGATTTATTTATTTATTTCTCTCACCCCCAACCCAGGTTGTCTGTTCTCTGTGTCTATTTGCTGCATCTTCTTTGTCCGCTTCTGTTGTTGTCAGTGGCATGGGAATCTTGTGTTTCTTTTTGCTGCATCATCTTGTTGTGTCATTTCTCCATGTGGGTGGCGCCATTCTTAGGCAGGCTGCACTTTCTTTGGTGCTGGGTGGCTCTCCTTACGGGGCACAATCTTTGTGCATGGGGCTCCCCTATGCGGGGGACACCCCTGCGTGGCACGGCACTCCTTGCACACATCAGCACTGTGCATGGGTCAGCTCCACATGTGTCAAGGAGGCCTGGGGCTTGAACTGTGGACCTCCCATGTGGTAGATGGACACCCTAAAAACTGGGCCAAGTCCACCACCAACAGTATGTCATTATGAGAGTTCTAATTTTTTTAGCCAATCCCTAAGTGATGGATTTTTAAAAAATTTTTGTCACTGTCCATCCACAAATGTATAATGTGAATTAGCAAAATAAAGATGCTAAGATATTCCATAAACAAAATAATAACAAAAAATCTATTTGACAATATTGAGCTGAATTTGTCCAAAACACATTAAACAGTGAACTGTTTATAAATTTTTTCCTAACACCTGTAAAATTAGTGGTTCACAAGAACCAACAAGATGGTGGTGGAGTAAGGAGCTCCAAGAGTCAGCTTCTGCTACAGGGCAGTTAGCAAACACCCAGAGCCCTCTGGAGCTAGCTGAAGCACCTATTTGAGGGCTCCAAGAGGCCAGAAGAGCATCCTGCAATGTAATTGGGGGAGTGAAGGAGGAGGCTGCCTGTCTGCAGAGAAGACTCATAAGTAGAGTGCACCATGTCATGGAGGCAGGTGCCCATCCTCCACTGGAGGCATGAGCCGCCTCAGAAGATGTTCCATGGCTGGAGTTGAAAGTTCCACTTCCCCAAAACGGGGGTGGAAGAGATGGCTGGTCACCAATTTCAGTCATGATGAGGAAATTCAGTGGGCTACAGTATAATTCTTAGAACAGCTAAGGTTTGAGCCTGTCCAGGTCAGAAAGAGGCCAGGAGCTGCCATCTGGCATGAGGGGAAGCGGGGGCAGACTGAGAATCCCAGTGCTGGTGGAAACTTGCTTCTTTCCATCCAGATCATATTGTAGCTCTAGTCTGGCCTCAGTACCACCTCCAACAGGGAGGAAGCAGCAGGAACCTATGCCAGCCTCACAGGGAAATTACCAGCCAAGCCACAGAGGCCAGTGATCATCCTACTCTGGTGGTGCAAGCCACCCCACCCCAGGAGATGTTCTTTGAAGAGAATTGGAAGCTCCATTTCCCAGAAACAGGGGAGGAGATGGTTGACTGCCGATTTTGGCTACTGAATGGTAGACTTGACTGACTAAGAGATAACCCTGGGAGCAGCTGGGGTGAGAACCAGCCCAAGTCAGAAAGAGGACAGTAGCTGCCATTCTGACTCTGCCCTCAGCCTGAGGGAAAGCCGGGCTGACAGGTTCTTTCACACAGATCAGCCTGCAGCCCACATAGGCTTCAGCCCTGCCTCTGGCAGGGAAGAACTGAGGAGACCTGCACCATTCTATACAAGTAACTGCAGGGAACTTGGCTGGCATAGACTAAAAATCAGAAGTCTGCATAGATTTTTGCCCACACCTGCTGCTCTGTCCCTGCCCCAGATAGGGGAGAAAGAAATGTGAAGCTTCATCAGTCTCTCTGGACAGGTACAGTCTAGGCCTGCACATGCATTATTCCACATAGCTGTGACTCTGTCCCTACCCCTGGCAAAGGAGAAAGTTGGAAGAAGGTTCACTGGTCCCTGGTTCAATGAGGGCAGCTTGAGCCTCCACAACTTACAGCACCAACTACATGCTTGGCTCACACTGCTTAACCAGAAAGGGAGAAATGATAGGAAGCCATAAATTAGAGAGAAAAACTGCACCCCAAAAAATATATTCTAGTAAGCCAGTTGCAAAGACACCAACAAAAATTACAATCCACACCAAGAAATAGGAACATATGGCCCAGTTAAAGGAACAAGATCAGCCTCCAGATGACATAAAGAAGCTGAGACAATTAATTATAGATGTTCAAAACAATCTCCTTAATAAATTCAATGGATGGCTAAAGAGATTAAAGATATTAAGAAGGCACGGGATGAGCACAAAGAAGAATTTGAAAGCATACATAGAAAAATAGCAGATCTTATGAGAATGAAAAGTGCAATCAATGAAATAAAGAAAACACATTAGAATCATATAATAGATTTGAGGAGACAGAAGAAAGGATTGGTGAGTTTGAAGAAATGGCCTCTGAAAGTGAACATACAAAAGAAGAGGTGAAAAAAGGAATGGAAAAAATTGAACAAGGTCTCAGGGAACTAAATGACAGCAAAAGACATGCAAACATATGTGTCACGATGTCGCAGAAGGAGAAGAGAAGGGAAAAGGATCAGAAGGAATATCTGAAGAAATAGTGGTAGAGAATTTCCCAACCCTATTGAAGGACAGAGATATCGCTGTCCAAGAAGCACAACATACTCCCATCCAAAAAAACCCAAATAGACCAACTGCAAGACACATACTCATCAGAATGTCAAATGCCAAAGACAAAGAGAGAATTCTGAGGTAGGCAAGAGAAAAGCAATGTATAACATATAAGGGATACCCAATAAGATTAAATGTTGTTTTCTCACCAGAAACCATAAAGGAAAGAAGACAGTGGTCTGATATATTTAAGATACTACAAGAGAAAAACTTCCAGCCAAGAATCTTATATCCAGCAAGACTGTCTTTTAAAAATGAGGGTGAAATTAGAATATTCACAGATAAACAGAAACTGAGAGAATTTCTAAGCAAGAGACCAGATTTTCAGGAAATACTAAAGGGTATGCTAGAACCTGAAAATAAAAGACAGGGACCTGGAAGAGAGTCGAGAAATGAAGATTTTATCAATAAAAGTAACTAAAAGTGTCAAAAGAGCAATGAAAATAAAATATGACAGATAAATCTCAAATAGTCAGGATAAACTTAACCAATGATGTAAAGCACTTGTATTCAGAAAACTGCAACTCAGTGTTAAAACAAATTTAAAAAAACCCTAAATAACTGGAAGAACATTCCATGCTCATGGATTGAAAGACTAACTATCATTAAGATGTCAATTCTACTCAAATTGATATACAGATTTAATGCAATCCCAATAAAAATTCCACCAGTATTGAAGAAAAAATTGAAAGCATGATTATTAAATTTATTTGGAAGTGTAAGGAGTCCTGAATAGCCAGAAACATCATGAAAAGTAAAAGTGAACCCTCATCTCCAGACTTTAAATCATAAGACCTACCTATAGTGGTAAAAAACATCATGGTACTAGCCTAAGGACTGACACAATAGACCAATGGAACCAAATTTATGGTTCAGCAACAGATCCTCACAGGTATGGTCGAGTGAGTTTTGACTAGCCTGTCAAACTCAGGTAGTCCAGGCAGAACAATCCATCCAACAAATGTTGCTGACAGAAATGGACATCCATAGCTGAAAGAAGGAAAGAAGATCCTATCTTACACCTAAAAATTAACTCAAACTGGATCAAAAAACTAAAAATAAAAGCAAGAATCATAAAACTTCTAGAAGAAATTATTGGAAAATATCTTCAAGACCTGGTGGTAGGTGATGGATTCTTGAATGAGTTAAGAGAAGGACTGAATTGGACTGTTGATGTTTAATGTATGTAGAAGTTTTAATTAGCTTTACTATAAAAGTGTGGAAATGTATAGAGTGATGTTAACACACAGTGAGTAACAGTTAGTTTATAAATGGGGATGTGACTGAAAATGGTAGTCTAGTTATGTAAATGCCAACTGAAAGAATGCTTGATAATAATCTAGGAACGGGATAGCACCCTAAACCAAGAGATGGATGAGAACTGTGGTTGATGGTAGGTGCAAGAGTGTCCTGTGTTAGCTAAAACAAATGTATATCACTACTGCAGGGTGTTGGGAATGTGGAGAAGCATGGGGAAAATACAGCTGGAGTGACCTATGGATTGGATTAGTAGTAACAATATAATATTCTTGCATCTATGCAAATGATGTACTGTGTTGATACTGAGGCAGTATGGAAAATGTGAGCCAAATGTACACTGTGGACATGACAATAATCAGATGATATTATTTTATCTGTAGCAAATGATACTCCACATTTCGGTGTATTGATGGAGGGGTATTGTTTGGGAATTCTGCACATGTGCATGATTGTTTTATAAGTTTACAACTTCTGTCTTAAAAAATATATTTAAAAAATAATAATAGGGTGGGTTGGGGGAAAAACACACCAAATGTAGCATAAGAACTATGATTAGTAGTAAGATTTTGACAGTGTTCTTCCATAGTTTGTAAAAAACATCACATGACAATGTAAGGTATTGGTGGAGGGTTGATGTATGAGACCCCTGTATGATGTTATGTATGTTTGCTTTGTAAGTTTCCCAACTTTTATGGTACACTTGTTTACATATGTTAACATATAAATGATGTAAAGATAATAATAATCAGATTGGTTAGGGGAAAATACTTTGTTTAGTGGTAATATTTTGACAATGCTCTTTAATCATTAGTTAAAAAGGTTTAAAAACAATGCAAGTTCTTGGTGGTAGGGTGAGATGTTCTATATGTTTGTTTGATGTTCTATATGTTTGTTTTGTAAGTTGACAACTACTACACTTTTATTGTTCATGTATGTTTGTGTGTGAGTGATATTTTTCAATAAATTAAAAAAATAATTTTAAAAATTAGTGATCCCCATAATATATTTTGGGAAATGGAAAGTATTGTTTAAACTTTTCTAAGTTTCAATTATTTCATCCTAAATTTTTTTATTTTTAATCAAAATGATTGTACCACTTAACATGCCTAGAATAGTTCCAGATATAAAAATTTAAATAACAGAATATATATTTCTATCTGCTTATTTGCTTTCATTATTGCTGCTACTTTTTAATATTACCTCTTGTATTGAAAATATTTTAGATATTTAAAATCTTTTTTAATAACAGAAGCAAAACAATGACTTTTGTTACACATCTTTATGTCATATATTTTGATAAAGTTCTCATTTTCATTTATTTTGTTTATTTCATTTAAGATACAAGTTATGTAAAGTAAAAATATTCATGTTATAAAGATTGATGAATTACTTCATGTATGCATAAAAACTTATGGTCATTCTTCATTAAAATATATGGACTCTTTTTTTGCACCTTAGCAGTCTCCCTCCCATCTCTTCTATCAGTGGTACATAAAAATGACCACTATTCTTATCTATATCACAATAGATTACCCTGCCCATTATTGAAATTCCCACAAATGAGTCATAAAATATTCTGTGTATCTTAAATTGCCCAAGATATATCAATGGCGTTGGATGTAGCAATAGTCTATATATTACATTTTGGTGTTCAATCACATTATATGAGTATGTCATATTTGAATATTTTATTCATTTTATTTTTTACAGATATTAGGATTATTTCCTCTATCTAGAACTGTGAATGGTCTGAGATTGTACCCTCCGTGCAAGCTAACTCGTTAGTCTGCTAAAATTTCATAGATCCTGGCAGAAGACAAATGACACCTGTGTGAAAGAATCTCATGGCAGAGCAGGAAGCATGAGCTTCAGGTTCTTATTAGATCCCCTTCCACTGGGGATCCTAAACCATAGGATGATGCAGCGACAAGTCCAAACTTGATCCCAGGTGAGAAATTATGTTCATTATCCTGTTCAGGAAACAAATTTGTTCTCTGGCCAAGAGGGAACACTATCTAGATCTTTTAAGGTTATTTTACAAACATTCTTGAAAATATAGTCGGAACAAAATCTGTCAATGCCTCTTCATAAAATATACAGAAGCCAGAGAGATTAATGAGGAATTGTCTTTCAACATGCTTTAATTGGGTCTTCTTAATAAAGCTGTTAAAAAAATTTAGATATTTGTCATGAGGTGTCAGATTAATGTTTCAGATGACATATGTAAATTTTGATTTCCAAACTAGTTGTGTCAAATAGTTTGGAAAAAATTAGATATATGGGGGTGAGGTGTCAAATCAATGTTTCAGATGATATCTGTAAAGTTTAATTTCCAAACTAGTTGTGTCAAATAGTTTGGAAAGTGGTTGTACTAGTTTATAAACTGCAAATCAATGGATACAAACAGAAGTTGCTCCATGTCCTTGCCATGTCCTTGCCAATGCTTGGTAATGTCATGGATATATTCCTTTGGATTATAATTATAGTGTGCTCATATACATATTTTAGACACTATTGATTACCTTGCAGAAGGAGGTTTATAATTAGTTTCCCATTAATATTTCTCAATCACAAATATAAAAGTCCATTTTAATTTTCAATTTTGGTATTTGACCCAACAATATTTATTGGAAAGACCATTGATTCCATTTGAACTTCAAGTGACAGCTTTGTAAAAAATCAGTTGACATTGCATATTTAACCATCTTTTACTATTTGATTTCATTTTTATTACCTCTATTTTTATTAATATCATATTTTTTATGCTACATTTACAGTAATTGTCAGTAATCTGGTAGTGTAATTCCTCCCACCTTGTTCTTTTCCAGGTTAGTCTTGGTTATTGCATACACATTTCAATTCAATATATATTTTAATTTCAGCTCATCAATTTTCATAAATTACTTGCTATATGGATTAAGATTGCCCAGAGTGTAGAGATTAATATGGAAAAAAATTACATACTTTGAATAATAAATATTCTAATCCACAGACATGCTATATATTCCACTTTCTTAAATTTAAAGAATTTTACATTATTGTTTAATAAATTATTATCAGTGAAGATTCCTTGCATACATTTTTGTTATATTCATTCTTCGGTGTTTGCATGCAATATTGTTGTGAACGGTATTTGTAAAAATTTACCTTATTTCATAACTTTTACAGAGAACTACAATTATTTTTTAATTGACCTTATAATTATACATGTTAATTTACAGTATAAAACTAATTATTCTCTTGATTTTATGTATTTACTATCATCATCTGTGATTTATGATTTGCTTCTTTCTTTTTAATCTTTATTTTTTTATTTTCCTTGGCTTTTTCACTGGCTAGACTCTTTTAAGTGTAATGTTGAATAGATGTGATGACAGTGAATAATATCTTTGAATTTTTCCTGAATAAAGGAAAATCTTTTGTTATTTCACTGATAGGCCTTATGTGAGGGGAAATAGCATTTATCAGATGTAGGACATTTCAATTGATATCTAATTCAGCTGATGAGATTTTGTTAATAAATCATAAACAAATGTTAAATTTTACTAAATGATTTTTCTACATTATTAAGATATTTCTCTTTTTTTCTATAGACATTGTAAAGTATGTATTTGGTTTTTTAATATTTAAGCAACATTTTTCTTGTAAAAAAGGCTTCATTTTTCATGATATATTATTATATTAATAAATACTATTGCATTGCTGGGTTCAATTTGACTACATCTTGTTTAGGAACTATGCCTTTATTTGTTTTGTGTTGTTGTTTTTTTCCATTGGGACATTAGGGGCAAGAATGAGAAGAGCTTCTCTAACTTTATCAGTTGGTTTCTACACACCTTTACCTAATGGTGCATGCTTTCATTTTGGTTAAGAGCACATAATGTATTTTATGAGAAGGTGTACAAATTTGATGTTATCACTGAGCTGGCATATAACTGAACTTTCTCTGGCTGTATTAATGCTCTATGAAAACAGTGTACTCAGAGTGTTAGCAGGTGTATTAAGACCAGTGAATTTCATAGGCATGCACCCGTTACTATATTTTTTCTTTGTAAAATGAGTTACTTGGTCAGAAGTAATTCTATGCCATATTCTAGGAGATGAATAAGTTGTTTCCAGTATCACAGATGGTATTGCTGATAGAAGCATGCAAAAGTCACTATCTCTTCCAGTCAGGACCAATTTCTATTCTTTCCATGATAGAAGGAGTCCAATATAATCTACCTGTTCTCCATTTCTTGGCGTGCTTCAAAGAAAAATGCCACATCAGGAGGTTAGTGTTAGTCATATTGTTGGTAAGAAGCCATTTTTGTTGTGTCATATACAAATTTTACCACTGCTTCCATTGCTACATAGGCTTATTGAGAAAGGACTGGGGTGATTAGCAAAAGGGATTTACCAGTATTCACAGAATGTGTTACCTTGTGCACTGGGTTATGGACACATTGTTGTGCAGTGGTTTCCCTTAGTTAACATTTTAATGCTTTAAAATTATCCTCATTTGGTTAGCTCAATTTCAGAGACCTATGCATACATCATTCCCAATTCTCTTTGTCATCAAATTTATCATTTTTTCTTCTAGTTCCCTTATTTTCAAAGACAAACTCTTGGCTACTTCCCATTAATTAGCTATATATCTTTGAATCTAGCCATATTTCATTCATATAAAAGTAACTATGAAGTGAATTTCATGAAGATCTGTCAGCTGGAAGGATTTCTTCCCCCACTGCTTTTCAGAGCAATTTCTGAGTAATTCTGTTGTGTCACAGAATTACTGTGTCACAGATCGTGTCCACTATTGTTTGGCTCCATCTGCAACTAGGCTCAAATTCGTTCTCTTTATCCATTGCTCCAAAATCTCACCACTGTCACTTAATTCAAGAAGCTTCTTTCAATGCATCAGAGGGAGACATTCAAGACATAAGACATGCATACGTAAAATATTAAGGGAAGGCTAATGCTTTGTGGGAAGATAGCAGAGTAAAGTACTCCAGAACTCAACCTTTTCATCAGAAACAACCACCAAACAGATAGGAACTGTCTGAAACAAGTATATTGCAACACAGGAGGCCAGAAGAACATCATAGAGCATCCAGGAAAGATTGAGGGGAAGAGATTGATAAATTATGGTAAAGAACCATAAACTGCTCTCTCACTGCAGCAGTTACAGGGACCCATCCATCCCCCACTCTCACAACAGGCCACTGTGGGGTTCAACCCATGACTAGCTTGCTTTACAGAAAGGAACATTAAAATACACTTTCCTAAGACCAGGGGTAGGCACAGCCAACCACTAATCAAAGCTTTTATTAGTCACTTTGGATCACAGGAGGCCAGAATCTGAGGACAGCCATTGTTTCAATGTGACCCGGACAAAGGCAGCAACCATCATTGTTTCAAACTGCCCTGGACAGGGACAGTGGTGGTGGAGACTTAAAGTGCTACACTTCTTCAGGGTTGCAGAGGACAGTAAATTGTAGGGTTGCATTTTTTGGACAGATTAGGAAAACTCTGGAAGCCACCAGAGAAGCTCTTGACACACTTATACTCCAGGGCAGATTGAAGCCAGTCTATACCTCCTTTATGGGAACTTGGCCCTGTTTTGGCTGGGAAGACTGACTTGGGTAAATCTTCTCCAATGTGACTCTCCTCCCAGAATTTTCCCTCTAAGCAAAAGCAATATTAGACAACAAATGGAGTATAAAAACTATAGAGGTAGATGGTCTGGGCCAAAGATCTGCCAGCTTCAAACACATAGGACATGGATGCCTGTCTCCTGGGAAACAGAGGGAACAACCAAGCTCCTGCAAACAGGGGAACTCCAAAACAACTAATAAGTCAAAGCCCAGGAAAAGACAGAGGCCCACAGTGACAGGGAAAATACCATACACTATATTTGCCTGGAGCAGACCTTCCTGATAGGAGCCTGATGCTCAAGAAAATATCTGTCTTATCACTAACTGGTTACAAAATAAGAAAATAGATATCTCAGAGAATAAATCTCAGAGTTAACATTTTTAAACATTAAAATGTACAGTATGCAACAAAATTACAATATAAAAAAGAAACAGGAAATGATGGCCCATCCAAAGAAAGAGGATAAAAATACAGAAAGCATGCACCAATGAAGAAGGCAAAATGTAGACATACCAAAAAAATTCTTTTAAAAATGATCTTAAAAGTAGTCAGGGAGATGAAATAAAATGCAGAGAAAGAACTAAGGGCTATTAAGAAAACATTAGGAATGAGAAATATGACAGACTTAGCAAAGGGATTGGAATTTTAAAAATGGGAACTAAACAAACTACTAGAACTGAAGATCACAGTAAATGATATGAAGAATGCCCAGGAGGGTGTCAAGAACAGATTGGAGGTGGCAGGCTTGGCCCAGTGGTTAGGGCATCCGTTACCACATGGGAGGTCCACGGTTCAAACCCTGGGCCTCCTTGACCCGTGTGGAGCTGGCCCATGCGCAGTGCTAATGCGCGGAAGGAGTGCCCTGCCACACAGGGGTGTCCCCCGCGTAGGGGAGCCCCATACACAAGGATTGTGCCCCATAAGGAGAGCCGCCCAGAGCGAAAGAAAGTGCAGCCTGCCCAAGAATGGCGCTGCACACATGGAGAACTGACACAGCAAGACGACGCAACAAAAAGAAACACAGATTCCTGTGCCCACGCTCACAACAACAGAAGCGACAAAGAAGATGCAGCAAATAGACACAGAGAGCAGACAACCGAGGTTGGGGGGAGGAGAGAGAAATAAATAATTCTTAAAAAAAAAAAAAAAAAAGAACAGATTGGATCCCGCAGAAGAAAGACTCAGTCAACCCAAAAAGAAAACACTTGAAATGAGTCGGACTGAGGAGCAGAGAGTAAAAAGAATTATTAGAAGTGAAAATTCCCTAAAACCAGTATGGGACACCATCAAGCGCACCAATCATTTTGGGACTACCAGAAAGAGAAGAAATAGAGAAAGTGCAATAAGGGATATTCAAAGAAACAATGACTGAGAACTTCTCAAGTGTTGCAAAGGACATGAATATGCACATCAAAAAGGTCTGGCCAATACAAACAGAATAAACAAAAAGAAAATAAAGTTATATATATCAATATATACTGATATATTGATCACACTATCAAATGCAAAGTATAAGGAGACGGTTTGAAATCTTCAAAAGAAAAGTGGCATGTTATGTACTTGGGAGCACCAATTAGATTGAGTGCTAATTCCTCATCAAAAATCATGGTGGCAAGATGGCTTTGGCTTGAAATACTAAAAGTGCTGAAAGAAAATAACTACCAGCCAAGATTTCTATACCTGATGAGACACACTTTTTCAAAAATGAGGCCGAGATAAAGACATTTTCAGATAAACAAAAGTTGAGGTAGTTCATTACTACTAGATGTGTCCTAAAAGTATTACTAAAAAAGTATTCTTCAGACTGAAAGGAAAGAGCACTAGACAGTGATCAAAGTGGCATAAGGAAATAAATAGCTGTGGTAGAGATAAACATTTGGACAATTATAAATGCCAGTATTATTATAGTGTATGATTTGGTATGTAAACACACTTCTTACTATAGGTGTGAAAATATGAATGCATATAAAGTAATGATAAATCTATGTTTTTGGATATAAAACTTACAGAGATAAAAGTGGTAACAAGTACATAAAGGGTTGGGGTACAGAGGGGCATGGGAAGAATATATACATATTCTATTGAAGTTAAGCTATTATATATTTAGGATGTTAATCTTTAATCCCATGATACCCACAAGGAAAATAGATGAAAAATATACCCAAGAGAAATGAGAAGCCACTCAATATGGTAAAACACAAAATACCAAAGAAATATAAAAGTAGACATTAACAGATTTGAGTGGGAAAAAACAGATTTAAGACTTACAAAGACTATATGTATCAAAAAAGCAGAAGAAAGTCCTGTATTATCAATACCGACTTTAAATATAAATGGAAGAAACTCTCCAGTCAAAATGCAAAGATTGCAACCTGGATAAAAAAGCATGACCACTCTCTATGCTGTCTGCCAGAGAATTCCCTTAAAGTAAAGAAACAAATAGGTTGAAGATGAAAGGATGAAAAAAAATATTTACAATATGCAAGTAGTAACAAAAAGAGAGGTAGGGTGGTTATATTAATATTGGATAAAATAGACTTTGTCTAAAACAGTTATGATAAATAAAGATGATTATTACATACTGTTTAAGTGGATAATTCAACAGAAAGATGTAACAATTATAAACATACATGTAGCTAACAGGAGAGCCCCAAAATATATGAAGACAATACTAAAGGATTTGAAGGGAGAAATTGATGTTTCTAGATTTATAATAGGAGACCTTAACATACCATTCTTAATAACGGATATAATAGTCAGAAGATCAGTGAGAAAGCATAGGAAATCAATGATACACTAAACCAGCTAGACCTAATAAATATATGTAGAACCCAAGAAACACAAACACCAAAAAATACACATTTTTCTCAGGTGCACATGGATCATTCTCCAGGACAGTTCATATGTTGGGTCAAAAAACAAGTTCCAGTGCATTCAAAAATATTGAAGACATACAATGCATATTCTCTGAACACAACAGAACATAGCTGGAATTCAACAACAGAAGGAGAAATGGACATTTCACAAGTATGTGCAAAATAAGCAACACAATCTTAAACAACCAATGGGTGAAAGAGGAAATCAGAAACAAAATTAGGAAATATCTTGAGGTGAATGAAAATGAAATTAATACATGACAAAATTTATGGGATGCAGTGAATGCAGTGATGAAAAGGAAATCTGTAGCTCAAAAGACTTATATTTACAAAGAAGAAAGATCAGAGTCCTAACCTTAAAATTGTAAGAATTAGAAAAAGAAGAGCAAACTAAACCCAAATTGTGTAGAAGGAAGGAAATAGCAAAGGTTTGAGCAGAGATAAATTTAATAGAACACAAAACAACAATATC
The DNA here is from genome assembly GCF_030445035.2 of Dasypus novemcinctus. Classification (NCBI taxonomy): domain Eukaryota; kingdom Metazoa; phylum Chordata; class Mammalia; order Cingulata; family Dasypodidae; genus Dasypus; species Dasypus novemcinctus. The sequence goes on from NC_080673.1 coordinate 59,239,216, forward strand.
AACAAAAGCAAAAGTTAGTTCTTTGAAATGATCAATAAAATTGGCAAACTTTTAGCTAGAATGGCAAAGAAAAAAAGAGAAAGAATACAAATACAGAAATGAAAAAGGGGCCATTACTACCAGTCAATCCAATAAAAAGGATTATAAGAGGATACTATGAACAACTGTAAGCTAATATATTATACAACCTAGATGAAATGGACAAATTCTTGGAAACAAAGTGCCTACACTGACTCAGGAAGAAATTGAAGATTTAAACAAACCAATTACTAGTAAATATAATAAATCAGTTAATTAACAACCTCCCAACAAGGAAAGCCCAGAACCAGATGGTTTCACAGTGGAATTCTACCAAACAGACCAGAAGATTAACTCCAATCTGTTAAAAATCTTCCCACAAAATAGAATAGTAGGATCCACTCCCCAGCTCCTACAAGGCCAACATCACACTCATATAAAAGCCAGAGAAAGACACCACAAAGAAAGAAAACTACAGACCAATATTTCTTATGAATATAGATACAAAAATCCTCAATAAAATACTAACAAAAAATCCAATAGCATATTAAAGGAACTATGCCATGGACAAGTGGGATTTATCCTTGGTATACAAGGTTTGTTCACCACTGGAAGATTAATTGATATAATACACCACATTAAAAGGAAAAAAATCATGATCATCTCGATGCATAAAATGCATTTGGCAAAATACAGCACACTTTCTTGATTAAAAAAAAGGCTTGAATACCAGGAATAGAAGGAAACCTCCCCCACGTGGTAAAGGGAACATATGAATAGGTCACAGGTAACAGCCTACTTAATTTTGAAAGATTGAAAGCTCTCCTGCTAAGATCAGGAATAAGACAAGAATGTCCAGTGTCACAGTTGTTATTCCACCTTGTACTGGAAGTTCTTGCCAGAGCAATTAGGAAGGAAAGGTTTTTAAAAAAGAAATGAAAATTTGAGAGAAAGAAATAAAACATTCCCCATTTGAAGATGATATGATCCTATATACACAAAATCCTGAACAATCCATGACAACGTCCCTAGAGCTAATGAATTCAACAGAGTGACAGGGTACAAGAACAACATTGAAAAATCAATAGTGTTTCTATAACATCACATAAACATTTGCATATATCTTAGTTTTCATGTATTCAGTTAGCTTATTATCAATATTATTATTATAACATGGATTTATTTAAATATATACAATGTGGTAAAATTATAACTATTCTAAATACTTGATGAATTTTGTTACCATACTAGAATATGTTTTCAGGTTTAGAAAATATTCTTAATTCATATTACTTTAGAAAATTGCATGCATACAAATAGAAAGATAAGGAAACTATACCATTAATGAATAGCATGTCTTCCAATTTTTTAGAATGAGATATATTTTCCAATTTTAAAAATATTTTGATGCTCCTTCATGTAGTAACTTTTTCTTCCTTCCCCTCTCCCCTCCTTCACTCCCTCCCTTCCTTCCTTTTCTTTATGTCTTTCGTTTTCTCTTCTTTTCTCTCTTTCTTTCACTCTGTCTTTCTGTTCCCCAAAATGGCTGATAAGCCTTGATTTTATTCATTCACAGTTATGTCTGGAATTTTACATGTACTTGTAATGTAGGTTGTTTGAATTTACTCTACAATTGTTTAGCACAATCTTACATGGAATTCACAAACTAAGCAAGAGGTTTTTTTATGTGAATATGACTTTTGAACTAGCAGTACTGGTTTATGATGGATAAGTAGTGGAGGCCCCAAGTAGCTACAGACAGGCCAAAAAGGGAGAATGAAATTTGACTACTCATTCTTCCAAATCTTAAAGCCTATTACAAAGTTATAGTGATCAAAACATCATGGTCCTGTCACAAGGACAGACATATAGATCAATGGAATTGAATTGAGAGCTCAGAAGTCGCCCCTCACCCTTATGGTCAACTGATTTTAGACAAGGTGACAAAGATCACTAACTTCAGAAAGAAGTCTCTCCAACAACAAAAGGTGCTGGAAAAATTGGATCTCCATTTGCAACAACAACAAAAAGAAAATAGGAGGACCCCTTCCTCACACCATACAAAAATATCAACTCAAAATGGGTCACATACCTAAGCAAAATTACTAGATCTATCAAACTCCTAGAAAGGAGCACATCTTCTAACCTTGTGGTAGACAATGGTTTCTTAGACTTTACACCAAAAGCACAAGAAACAAAAGAAAAGATTGATAAATTGGATATCATCACCTTAAAAACTTTTGGATGTCAAATGATTTTATCATGAAAGTAAAATGATAACTTACAAATGGGGAAAAAATTTGTAAACCACATATCTGATAAAGATTTTTAATATCCAAAATAAGTAAAGAAATCCTTCAAATTAATATCAAAATGTCATACAACGTAATTAAGAACTGGGCACAGACTTCAATAGACATCTCTCCAAAGGAAATATCCACATGGCCAGAAAGTCATGAAAAGATGTTCACAATCATTAGTCATGAGGGAAATATAGATCAAAATTACCATCAGATACCATTTCAAACTCATTGGAATGGCTATATTTTTTAAAAAATGGAAAATGACATTGTTGGATAGGATTTGGAGAAATGAGAACATTCATTCATTGGTGGTGATAATGTGAAGTGATGCAGTCACTGTGGAAGAAACTTTGGTAGTTTCTCAGAAAGCTTAAGTATGGAATTACCATGTGACCCAGCAATCCCACTACTATGAATATACCCCAAAGATTTAAAAGCAGAGATCAAACAAATATTTGCACACTGATAGTCATAGCAACATTATTTACCATAGTTAAAAAATGGAAGCAATTAGAGTATTGACCCAAAGAATGGATAAATAAAAAGTGGTATCTATATACAATGAAGTATTATTCATCAATTAAAAGGAATGAAGTCCGGATACATGTGACAACATTGATGAACCGTAAAATCATCATGTTGAATGAAATAAGACAGTACACAAAAGGACTCAAATTGTATGATCTCCTTGATATGAAGCAATTAGGGTAAGCAAATTCATAGTCAGAATCTAGAATACAGGTTACCAGGGGATAGGGTGAGGATAGGGAATGGAAAGTTAAGGCTTAAAATGTACAGAGTTCCTATTTGGAAGATTGGAAATATTTTGGTAATGGATGGCAGAGATGGTAACACAGCAATGTAAGAGCAATGATATACATATCTGAATATGATTAAAAGGGAAAATGTTAGATTGTCTATATTGTAACAGAATTCACAAAAACATGGAACTACACTGTATAGTGATCCCAATTCAAACCATGAACTTTAGTTAATAGTACAATTATAAAAATGTGCTATCATCAATTTTAACAAATGTTCCACAGCAATGAATGGTATTGGTGGTAGGGTAGAGCATGGAAATCCTGTAATTCATGAATTTCTCTAATAAAGAAAAAAAAACCACATCAACAAGAAAGACAATGATTCATTTATGGAATCTGATATTTTCTTCTTTTAATTTAAATTGCCTTACTATAAGTTCATATGAAAGAATGATTCGATGATCCTGGAAAGTAGATAATGACAGATCATGAAGAAATATTATGCTATTCTTAAGTGTTTCAAATTTCTTTTGAAATTTCTAGTTAATTCAAGATTTTTACATTTTAGGTTTACATTTAGAATCATATGAATGCTTTAATGCTAAATACAGTAAAATAAATAAATTTCTTATTTTCCTCAGAGAAAGAAAAATACTTTGTGAAATACTCAAATAGCTATTTTAATTCTTCTCTACATATCTATTTATCTACTTTCAAGAATTAGAGAAACATATATGTATATTTAAATAAGATGTCTTTAGCATTTTATGGTAAATTAGACATGTTTTGAATATTAAAGAATCTGCAACTAGTAACACAATATTTTCAAGAGTAAAGATGGGAAATATCAAGTATTTTTCACAAAAATGATTATCACTTTTAAAAATATACATTTTGAGCCATACATTTGAAGTGTATGGCACTATATTCTTCATTCATGACACTTCAATAAAAAAGAAATTACACTTTTACTTTAACATTTCTATTGGCTATAGGCCTAGTGTTTTAAATATGTGTCAAGAATAGCAATTATGGAATTGTCTACACACATAAACTATAATAATAGAAAGATAGTCAAATTCAGCAGACCATTGTTTATTTTGAAACTAGTCAATTACTACTGCTTGACTGACATTTTCACATAATTATCAGCTCAATTAAGCACAAAGTGTTTCTATTCAAATTGGTTCATGTACAAGTATGGGAGAAGCAATACATTTCAGGAACATAGCCTCCCTAACAGAACATAAGAACTGCAGTTTATGTTAATATTTAGGATTCATAATTTATACTGACTTACATGCCTTGATTTATGACATTCTAATTCCATAATATTTAGGTTCTTAGAGAAATACTGAACACTTTGCTACCCTCTGTGTTATTGAAACCAATGTAGTTATACTAATATTTCAAAGAGTACTTAAGTTAAAAATCATTCATTAGGGAAATGCAAAAAATTCATTAGGGAAATGCAAATCAAAACAACAATGAGATACCATCTTACTCCCATAAGACTGGCAGCTATCAAAAAATCAGAAGACTACAATTGTTGGAGAGGATGTGGAGGAATGAGAACACTCATCCACTGCTGGTGGGAATAGCAGAAGGATTCAGCCATTCTGGAGGACAGTTTGACAGTTTCTCAAAAAACTAGCTATAGATTTACCATATGACCCAATAGATATTCCATTGCTGGGTATTTACCCAGTAGAACTGAAAACAAGGACACAAACTTATATATGCACACCAATGTTCATAGCAGCACTATTCACTATTGCCAAAAGTTGGAATCAACCCAAGTGCCCATCAACAGATTAATGGATAAATAAAATGTGGTATATACATGCAATAGAATACTACTCAGCTATAAGAACAAATACAGTACAAACGCATGTGATAACATGGATGAATCTTGAGAACCTTATGTTGAGAGAAGCAAGCCAGGCATTGAAGGACAAATACTACATGACCTCTCTGATATGAAATAAGTAAACCAATCTGTCTCAGAGAGCTAGAGACTGGATGATAAACATAAAGGAATTTGGGGGGTAGAGGACGGTTGTGAGCTGACACCTACATAGGTGAAATCTATGATAAACTGGAGGTAAGTATTTGTACAGGGAAGGGATAAAATGGGGGCATAGGGATAACTTTGGGTGGGATTTTGTGGGCTTGAGGGGGGCTAGAGATGGAAGGATGGGTCAGAGGGTCCAGGAAATTGGGGGGAGGGTCGGGGAACATTTGAACATAGGAGATTGTCAGGTATGTGGTTGAAATTATAATGTAGAGAAAACTATTTAGAAAATATAATCCAGAAGGTTACCTGTTTAAGATGCTTAAGGGGGGGGGGGGATCTGACACAGGGCAAGCTTCTAGGGAGTGTGTGAATGCTCATTTTGTCATAGTGGGTTATATCATTGGGTGGAGACCCATACAATGAGAGTGAAGGTATATCCACATCCTGGGGAGAACTAATGTTCTCAAACAGAGAGAATTGTATCTCTCAAGAGAATTGGTGGCTCCCAATGGGTTAAGGCAATCAAATATGTCAAGCCCTCAACATTGTTGCAAATATCTCTGAATATGGTCCTTCAAGTAATGTAGATTGATTGGCATTGTGAACCCTGAAGGGAGGGAGAAAGAGGTGTTGAATAAATAGAATTAGTGTAACTGTGGGGCAATAGAAGTGTTCCACAAGATCATGCAATGATGGATATAACACATGTTAAGTTACACCAACAATGTATAAAAGTATATAGACTAAAATGTAAACCATAATGTAAAAAATAAGATAACTAGAAATTTAGAAAATTGTATAGGCTAAAATATAAACCATAACGTAAACCCAAATGAAACCATGTTTGAAAGCTATTGTTTCAATATCTGTACATCAGTTGCAGCAAATTTAATATGAACATGTAAAAAGATCATTGCTGGGGAAGGGACCAAGGGTTTGATGTTGGATATGTGGGAGTACCATATATTATATATGTGAATTACTGTGATCTAAAACTTATGTGAAGACAAACCCAATAATTAGATTAAAAAGAAGAAGAAAGGATGTAGACACTGAGAATGAAGTGGAAGAAATTACCTTGCCACTGTACATACATGGCAACACCTATAGCAGTGATGAAAGGCAAAATATCAAAAACAAAGCTTTTTCATTTTTTCATTTGTTGATATCCCAATTTATGTTTATTTTATTTCATTTTTCTAAATTAGTATGTATTCTATATCTAACCTTTAAGCCCATCACTATATTCCAGTTTACTATTAATGGAACCTGGCTATATATTAGGCTTCATTTTTGAAGAAGTTTTGGACCACAGAGAGGTTCAACTATGGCAGGGGAGGAACACTAGTGTGGGGTGTTATTGATGGGGGGAACATGGTTGGGAGGGAGTTCTCCAGGGCATGTATACAGGGTACATAAAAATTTTCATAGTGGTTACAGTTAAAAATGACAAACTGAGGGAGTGCTGAGTTCCTAACCAGCAGAGCTCTATCACATTCCCCAATGGAAAAGCAACAATCTCCCAAGTGCAATAGCAAAGACCAACAGAGAAGGAAGGTCCAACAATGGGCTCTTGATGCTGATGACTATGCTTATGAGCCTGGGTGCCTGAAATATGAACTAGACCTAGAGCTGCAGAGTGCCTAAGAGTTACCTCCTGAGAGCCTGCATGTTGCTCAAATGTGGCCATTCTCTAAGCCAAACTCTAGTGTGGGACATGACTCCCAGGGATGAGCCTCCCTGGTGCTGAAGGATTGCTATCAAGTACCAGCTGATGATGTAATTAGAAAATGACCTTGAATAAAAGGGTCAATTCAGACCAGCAGAATATCTCAGTCTACACATAATAGGTGTTAAAAACTGCTTTTTGACCTTGAATAAAAGGGAGAAATGGAAAGGGCAAATGAATTTATATGGCTATGAGTCTCCAAAGAGTCAGGAGGACTTCAGAGTGGTCACATTTACTCACACCTCAGCAGGGTCTCAGAGACAGCCAAAGTAGATACACCCCCAGGTACTGGTTCCTGAGGGCTACAGAGACCCACAGGTTCTGTGGTCATGACAAATGGCTCTGCATTTCAGGACCATGTCAGTTGGCCTAATTTGGAATTTGTGTTCCTGAGTGTGATGGAGTTGGACTCAGATATGACCTTTCTTCACATGCCTCTTCTGTTACTTTTACCAGACCTGAGGTTGGAATTTGGGCTGGTGTATACTCAGGAGACCTGAATCTCTGGACTATCCATGTGACAATCAGGCCCTGAGCCTCAGCAGATTTGCAACTCCTACCCTCTGGTTTATTGGACTTACCCTGGCCAGCTAATAGGGAGGTGAAGAAGATCAGCCAGCATACTAGGGAGCAAGAGTGCCTGCAAGTGCAAGTAGGAGAATTGCATCCATCATTCATCATCCATGTGGAATCTAAGACCCCTCTTGATGAAGAGGGGGCTGGACATACCCATCCCAGGGTCCACAGGATGGAGGAATAGAGTACAGATTAGAGTGAACTTACTGGTGTTCTGCTAGGGAAATATTGTGATTAGTAAGGGAAGAAATTGTAACATCCATGTGGAGAAAGTGGTCACAGTAGCTGCTGATGGTAGGAAGAGGGGAGAAGAGATATGATGTGGGGCATTTTCAGGATTTGGAGTTGTCATGTGTGGTGCTACAGGGACAGATGCTGGACATTGTGTGTCCTGCCATGGCCCACTTGGTGGACTGGGGGAGAGTGTAGACTACAATGTAGACCACTGTCCATGTGGTGCAACAGTGCAAAAATTGTATTCACCAGGTGCAGTGAATATGCCACAATGATGGAAGAGGTCATTGATGTGGGAGGAGTGAGGTAGGAGAGGTGGAAGGTATATGGGGACCTCATATTTTTTTAATGTAACATTTAAAAGGAAATAAAGAAGAAAAATATCATTCATAATAACATTTGCCTCAGATTTATGCTGTGGTTAAATTCACTTTAGACTTGAAGTTTTAATAGATTTTCTCAATTTATCAAATAAAGTGGAATATATATATATATATATATATATATATATATATGTAATGTTTGTTTGACTCACTAACATTTAAACAAAATTCTCATTTGATTAAATAGTTTAAAAGTTTCCAACATTTTTGTGGTGATGTTATTTTGTCTGAACAAGTATCATTAGTTTACTCTCTTCTTGAAACAAATGCAACTATAAATTCAATAAATTAAAATAAATAATGATGATTACCAATTGCCATTTACATCCAACTATATGCTCAAAGATATTTTAATGTATTATTAAATTATTAAATCATGCCAACTTTTGAAATGACATGCAATGACACCCAAAATCAGTGCTTTTATCAGTAAGGGATAAGCAGACTGCCTCCACTGATTTTATAGTGTGCTTTCATACATTTGAAGTCCTATGAGAACATTGAATTCAGTCTATGTCAAGCGTAAATTTTTGCCTGTTATCATTGCCTCCATCTGTGTTTTCTGATATGAGAATGAGATTCATGAAACAACGTTTTCAATTGTTAATAGAGTGATGATTTTTTCAGCTAGTACACTGTAAATTGGTTTATCTTTAAGGGACAAGGTGTTCCCTGTTTTATGATCAGTAGCACCATAGCTATGAAATAGATTACATTTAACAGTGTCTTTAAAATTAGTATCTCAGAATATAATATAGCATTTTATTTTTACTTCTTGTCCAATTTTGTTTCCTTATACAAAATTCATTCTTTACTCAAAACAACATTTACTCAGAACTGTTTTAACAAATGGAAGGTGAAACCCCTAATTTTGATTAGTTGGATCTAAGGCATTCTAAGTGACCACTGAGGTATTTTTGAAAATTAAGTGTTATTTTATTGAACATATGCCATTTGACCTCATGTTCAGATTATAAAATTGTCTCTGTGCTCATAGTTTTTTTGTTTTAACTCACCTTACACATAATTGTAATTACATATTCCATAATAATTTCATTCTCCATAGTTCTTTTCATTTTCTGTTTTGGGATAGTTTAATTTATTAAAGAAATATATATGGTATTTTGTATGTACCAGGTACAGTTCTAAGTGTATTGCAAATATTATTTTAACACTACCTAATTTTTTTACACTTAGCAATTTAGTCCCACTGATTCATTTAAGATTTGTGATAATTTTTTCCTACTTGGAATTTTTCTTCAATTTCAAACCAAACAGCATATTTGATGTTTCATTTTCACTCTACTGACCTCTATTTTATTTGTGTTTTACTTAAGTGTTTGCCTAGATTTGTAGTTAAAGAGTTGTGATTCTTAAAAAATATTAAAAAAATGGTTTCATATACCATAAGAAGCACCTGCTCTGGTTTATGCTAAGAAATAAAATGAATGAAACTTTTATATTTTTGGGACACTAATAAACTACTCATTACCAAATATTAGATAACATACTGAGAACTTAACCTCTAAAATAGGTATTCAAATCAAGTTTTAATATGCCACATGCAATTGTCTAACCTCATAAAGTTTACTCAAATAATCCTGCATCAACAAGTAATTTCATTACATGCGTTTTGAAGTATCATTCCTGTGGTGGTTTGAAACTGTATGTCCCACAGAAAATCATGTTCACATTCCTGTGGGTGTGAACCTATTGTACAATGTTTTCATGAGGTTATTTCAGTTAAGTTATGGCCCAGGGTGGGTCATAATCCTCTTAGTGGAATATTTTATGAGAGAATGAAATTTAGACAAAGAGAGAAAGGCAGGGAAGCAAGAAGCTGAAAGCAATGGAACCAGGAAGAAAAAGGAGAGACCAGCAGATGCTTCTATGGGTCTTGTCATGTGACAGAGGAGTCTAGGATCACTGACAGCTGGTGTTCAGGAAGAAAACATCATCTTAGTGATACCTGAATTGGACAATTCATGGCCTTAAAACTCTAAGATTGTAAGCTAATAAATTCTTATTATAAGAGCCAACTGTTTTATGGTATCTGCTTTTAGCAGCAAAGCTAACTAAAACAACTTCCAAACCCTCAGGAATGCAACTGACAGAATTATAATATAATAAAGCAACTAATTTCTCATGTTAAAATTAATAAGATTTCCTTTATTCTTTATTTTTTTTCCAAAGGGAAAATTTATTTTCTTTAAGAATAAGTTTCAACAAATCTTTTGTTTTCTAAGATTACAGCTATTACATGGACTATTTAGCTCATTAATATGATCTACTTAACTAAATATAACATAAATGTTTGTTATTACTAAAAAAGAATGTCTTGGATGCAAATTTCCAAACCCAATGAAAGACCTTATGTTCATATCTGAGTAATTAAAAGATTGCTCTATATTTTAGTCAATTAATTGAAGAATTATAAATTTCCGCACTGTTCCAGAGTAGCTTCATTCTGGGATATCTAGCAAGCAATTATTTTAATACATGTGCTAATTGCATATATTAGCCAAAAGAAAATGCACAGGTAAAATTCTAGGCTGTTAAGAAATACTATATTTTTAGAAATATTCTAAAAAATTGCTTTTAGTTTAAATGCATTTTAACCATATTTAACCCATTTTAATGATTTTAATTATTTAACATTTTCTACCTCATGCCAAATGAGTAAAGTGAATAAAATATGAGGTAGTCTGTGATGATGAAATTACTAGTGATTTCTGAATCCCAATCTTCTCATCATCTTATTCCTAGAAATTATTTCTCTAAAGTAATTTTTTAATTTTCAAAATACCATGAATAAATTATTATTCTGATATAATTCAAATAACACCAATTTAGAAATTTTAGTATAATCTCATATTGAAGCTTCAAAATTCTTCATTAAAACTAGTTTATCAGGTATAATTTTAACAGATTAAAAGACTCAACTGCCCAAGCTAATTTGTTAAAATGTATATATAAAACATTTCTCTGAAATCTACACAAATATTTATAAAATGTTTTTTTTCAAAAATAGTTCAATTTTTCTTTGAACGTCATCCTTATATACTCATACATATACTTTCTGTTCTATCATTCAAAATTTCCACATGCTTACTCTGCTGAAGAGTTAATTCTCAATTGCTATTTAGTAATCCTAGAAACTGGGTTTCTATGGAATTCATTGTAAGGAAAAGCATCACCTGCTTACATAATTAATGCCTTCAATTTCCCTAGAGTTACTTCTAAAAATGAAGAAAATATGGGAAAAAAAGGGGAATTATAAAGATAACAGGGACTGTCTCTTTTGAAAATATGTGTAGATTTAATTGCTATTTCATTAAAATTTCTAACTACCTATAGCTGCTAACATACTATGCCAAAACTTTAAGGACTATAATGATTTATTATTCCTCAGGGTTTTGAGGGTTGGCTTTCTAAATCTTCTGCTGCTTTTGCCTGAACTTCACATGATCACATAGAGCTGGTGGCTAGAGTGGAAGCAGGCTCCAGTTGGACCACTTGGATGCCTAAGTCTCTCTCTTTCTCTCTGGTCTTTTATCCTAAGTATCTTCATGACTTGTTGCACACAGTGGACATAGGGCAGTGCTGCAAAGCTTCTTGCCTCTAGAATTCACACAATGTCACTTCCATCTTAATATTGGCAAGGAAATCACAAGGCTACCACTGTTTCAAGGGATAAGGAAATGACTCTAACTGTTAGGGTCAAGAAATTGTGGCCATATTTAATGTATTCCTGTAAACTAGCTATGATTGTATTACCATATCATCTGCACTTTTACTTTGCAATTATATCTGGAGAATGGAACCTCAAGGAGAGACTCTGATTGCTACTAAAATAGCTGTGTGATATGGGCAAGTTAAATTCTCTAATTTAATTTCCATATTTCCAGCACTGCAGATATGAACTGCATGCAACATCTTTAAATAAATTTGTAAATAAAATAGGAAAATACATAAAGTTCCTAGCTCAGTACCTGGCATGTAATGAGCTTTAGACACATTGCTTGTCCTTAGCATTTCTAACAGACTTTCAGTTCTTTAGAAACAAATGCTGTAAAACAAACATATGGGATGGACCACAACTTTATTCTTACCAACTTTCATGACATGTAAAAGACCTGCTATTAGAAAAGAAAGCCTCTTTAGATATTTTGTTTAGAAATTCATATTAGTGTTTAAGCTTTCCTTCCAGCTGTGTAATCTTCCTAATTTGATGATAAAAATCAAAGATATCTAATATTAACTCAATGGAAATATATTTTATTCACTAATTTTAATTGTGAACTTCCTTATGTCATTCCCTCTGAGTCACTGTAATTTTCACAATAATTCATTGAACTCTGCCTGCAAGCTCAAATCTATCTGATATCATATTTCCCCAAAATCCTTGGATCAGGTATATGCATACATGAAAAGTGTTATGAGCATGAGACACATGCGTGGATTCTGCATTTATTATCATTACTGCCATTAAATCTAGCCAAATTCCATTCATGCAATTATGTACCCAAATCCCAATGATTAATCCTCTAGATTATTGAGAGTACTAGCAATCATGTCTAAGTTGATTTTCCTATCCAAAACCTTATTTTTCTGGGGAGACTCATGTCACCCACTCCCTAAAACACGTATACATATGCATACCTATACATACAGTCATAGTTGTTGACTTCTTAACAAACCTCTTTGTTTCTTTAAATGTTTCACTTAAGAATTAAATAGCTGTGATTTTTTTTCAGATTACCTGACTTTCCCACCAGTAATACTTTGAAAAAGGACCACACAAGGGGAAAAAATGCTTCCTTTTAATCCAGTAGCAATTTTTCCACCAACATTTTAGAGACTATTTAACACCATTTTATATGCCTGATTCCTTAATTTTCTGTGCTCCATTTGTTTATATGAATTTAGTTTTATCCATTGTAAATCAACATTTCTTGGTCTAATACCTTTTACAAATTAGAAACTCAATAATGTTTAAAGAAAAATGACCCTATTAGCATTTCATTTATCATATTAAATGTCTTAAGTTAAAATTCTAGTTTAATCAATATGTGCTACCCAGTAAGATTTTGTTCAGTAGGAAAAATACTTTATCATTCCCTAATTCCAATAATAGTTTTGAGAAAATAAAAGAGGGTCGACCAATGTAACTATCCCAAAGAAATCCAATTGGTTTATCGTAGCCATTATTGAATAGTAAAGTCATGTTTGTTGTTGAGTAATGAACTGAAGATGTATTCTTTAAAAAATGTATTTTGGAATTTATAATGTAAGTCAATAGCCCAGATTTAAAAGGATCACTATTTGATACTAACAACAATACAATGTTTTAATAGGAAAAGGTGAAGTTATTGGTTAATAATAAGTTATATTATTATGTCTCCACTAACTCTTATGGCCAGGAAATTAGTTGTTTGCACAACTTGTAGTCCAACAGATTTGATATGCACAATTGTAGTATTGAGTGAGTTAGAGTATAAAAATAAAGTATTCATAATTATATTTTTAAAATAAATGATAAAATCTTTCCATTATATCTGCCCACAGGCATCCTAATATTATTATTAAAATACGTCTAATCTACATGGAATATGCCTAGGATACATGGAGAATAAAGAGAAGCATATGCAAAACCAGAGTAGACTTATATTAATTAAATCAATTTACCCATTTGGTTCAGTACTAATTTTTTTAAGAAAATAAATTAGTATTTCATTTGCATAGTTTGCTGAATTTCTCCTCTATCCTACTTTATCATAATTACTGCAAAAAGAGCTTTAATATGTCTTGCACTCTAAAGATTTTTAAAATCTTTCATCAATTTTCTTTAAAGTAATCCTTACAAGAGTAATATAAACTAAGCTGGCAAACTATTTTTTCACCATTCCTATAGTTGATGAAAAAGAGGATCTATCTATTAACTCAAATCATACAAATAGTGAAATGGTGGTTAAGTCTTGCATCTACATCTTCTAAGTCTATGACTCTCCAGAAAGAAAGATGATTCAGGCATTTGGGGAGTGTTTTAGTTTCCTTAGGCTACTGAAGAAAATACCATGAAATGGGTCAAGTTAAACAATGAGAATGTATTCACTAAAGGTTTTAAGGCTGGAAAATATCCAAATCAAGGCATTATCAAGTGGATGCTTTCCCTCTGAACACTGTGGCACTCAGGGGCTGGAAGCTGGTGATCCTTGGTTCCTCTGTTAAATGGCAAGGCACCTGGCAGTGTCCCCTTGTCTCTTCCTCCTCTTCTGGGTTCTGTTGATTTCACCTACTGCTTTCTTTCTCACTCTGTCTGAAATTCACTCCATTTATAAAGGACTCCAGTAATAGGATTAAAGCCCCAACCTCACTGAGGTGGACCACACTTTAATTGAAGTAACCTCAAAAAAATTCCTACTTACAATGGGCGCACAACTACAGGAATAGATTAAATTAAGAACACAATTTTCTGGGGGTAAATACAGCTTCAAATCGCCAGAGGTGTGAAAGACATATTGTTAATATACATGATATATGCAAATATATTTCCAAAGAGTCTTAATATCTTATTTAATTTATACCTAAGAGTTTTAGTAACAGTTAAACCAAGACTCACATTGAGAAATTTGCAGGATATAATTAAGGAATTTTCAATTTATCAGAAAAAAATGATTCAAAACTTAAGGAATAACAAAATATAAAAGTATTCCAAGTGTCCAAGCATTCAATCATCATATATTTATTGAGTGTTAACTGTACTTTAGGCTCTGATCTAGGTAGGTGGCTTCAAAGAAAACTTGCTTCATGGTGTTTATGGGCTTAAAAATATTAACAAAAAATTTGTCACTATTTTGACTAATTTTCAGAAGGGAATTTTTTTTTTAATTAGAGAAGATGTAGGTTTACAGAAAAATAATGCAGAAAATAGCTACCTGTTATTAATACCTTGCATTAGTATGGTATATTTGCTATAATTGAGGAAAGACTATTGTTAGAATTGTACAAGTAAATATAATCCATGGTTTACATTAGAGTTCACTATTTGTGTTGTACAGTCTTATTTTAGTTTGCTAAAATCTCCACCACACAACATACCAGAAATTGGTTGACTTTCATAATGGGAATTTATTAGCTTAAAAGCTTATAGTTCTTGGAGCAGATGTAGCTCAGTGGATGAATGCATGCTTCAGTGCTGAGTTGAATATACAGTATATCCTTAACAACAACAACAAAAAGAACAGCTCATAGTTCTGAACAGGAAAACCGAAGATGATGCTGAGTAAGGAGCTCTAACAATCAGCTCATCTCACAGGGCAACTAATAATCAACTGCATCTAACTCATCAAATGTTTGGGGCACTCCAGAGACCAGAACACAGTGCATTATCTAGTGAATAACAGGATGAGGAGACTGACCATCTGCAGTGAAGATTTGTGAGTAGATTCTTTCATATTGCAAAGGTGGTTGCCCAACCCCAACGGGCAAGACAGGCTACCTCTGGACCACTTCTTAGTTGGAAGCAGGTGCTCTCTTTCCCAAAAGCAGGGGAGGGAAAGTGGCCTGGCACCAACTATAGCTGTTGATCCCAAATTTGGCTACCAGGATCCAATCTTGAAGACAGCTTGAAACCTGCCTAAGCTCCCAAGAAGCCAGCAGTATTTTTACTGTCTCCACCCAGGAAGGAGAGGAACCAAGCACATATTGCTCACTCTCTCTCAAGATAGTGCAGGCAGGCAAAGTCACCTTGCCCATCAGGGGTAGGGGGAGAGGCACAGGAGGTGGCAGTTGAACAGAGAACTCAGATCTCAGGTGCTGAAAGCTGTGCACAAGTTTCATTCCAGGTAGGCTGGAAATCTCAGCCTCAAACAAACCCCTACCAGGAGCTAAATTAGCTGAGAATTAAAGGCACAGAATAACCTTAGTGCTTCAGGGAACAACCGGATAAAGAGTTCTATCTGGGAACCTTCTATATTTTTAACATAACATTTTATGTGATCTATATATCTTTAAAAAATAATATATATATATTATTATATATTATATATTTAATTTCACACCAAAAGGAAAAGAATGAGGATATATTGCATTCTAATAATGATGTACTTGTTAAAGTTGGGAACCTCATCCAGCTTCACCCAGGATGCCAAATCCACCTTCCTCCAACTGAGATAGAATAGCAGAAGGGTTTTACACCTTGTCAGGTAGAGCCTACTGCCCTAACCAGTAGGAAGTAATTACAGAGGAATAATCATCTCCCTTCAGCACCCATTTAAGATTAAGGTGTAAATTCTCTGAGGGGGGAATGAAGCTGGCTAGTAAAATAGTGAATCAATAGATGGATCTGGAATCTGGCAGAGAGTCCATATGGATATCAATAATCTGAAGATGGCTGCTGGAAGACACTCCCCAAAAGTTTCTGCCATCCAGAACAAAGACTCCCTCTGGAAGCCAGGAGAAGCCACAGATAGTAGCTTTGTCATTGAGCTGTCCTGGGGAATTGATGGGTAGTGTAATCAATCAGAACAGCAAACAGCTGGAACTCCTCCCCTGCCATTAGCAAAACGGTGGAATACTAAACAGTTCCAAAAGCCAGGCACAACTCCTAAACAGGCACTCTCGCTCTCTCTTACTTGTGGACCCCTGTCCTGTCCTCTGCACCCTTCTCTCAGTGTTGTTTCCTCTGCCACATGGCCACAAAAGTAAAACATGGGCATTTATAAACTATAATGGGAA
This sequence comes from Dasypus novemcinctus, assembly GCF_030445035.2. Lineage (NCBI taxonomy): Eukaryota > Metazoa > Chordata > Mammalia > Cingulata > Dasypodidae > Dasypus > Dasypus novemcinctus. Next base: position 59,255,979 of record NC_080673.1, read on the forward strand.
ATTGTATTCTGTAAATCAGCCCGCTTTATCACTTTTCAACTCCCTCCTCTCTACCTGGGACCCCTGATCTGTTATTTTCTTCCATTTCTCATCCCTCCCTACAGGAATAAATTACTGACCTAACACAAAAAAAAAAAAAAAAAAAAAAAAGATGAAGTTGGCATGAACTGAGAACTTTGATTTAATTTGAAATGATAAGAAGTTCAATTGATTGATTTTGAATACATGGATAAATAACTGGTTAACAAAGTACAAAATTGCTAGAATATGTTGCTGTAAAACTATTTCATGTTTGCAGTGTTAGAAATTTGTCATAATAAAATACTAGGGAAAAGTTAAAAAAAAAGGAGTGCTCTCTGCTGGGTATTTTAGGAAAGCCTAGATTGGTAAGACATCAAATAGAAGATTGGAGGCCTTTAGGGTTGCTTCTCCAGAGCACATTGAAATCAAACTCTCCTCTCTTCATAGGTCTACTAAGTCTGTTTAGAGCTTGGAAGGTTGTCTCCAGGAGAACAAATCTACCAAAATTAGCCCTCCAGGAAATGGCAGCAAGAGAAGACAAAAGGAATACTAAAAAATATATGTAGATTTTAAAAAAAGAAAAAACAGAACAGAATAATTATCAAGGTGAGGGACAGTGGAAGATCTATCAAAAAGCAAAACAGTAAGAAAGCCATAGCCTGAAGAGAAAAACTGAACACAGAACAAACACATTAAAAAATCAGATGCCAAGACAGCAGCAAAAAATTACAAGCCACACTAAGAGAAAAGAAGATAAGGCCAAGACCAAGGAACAAATTAAACCTTCAGATATAACAGAATTTGAGACAACTACTCACAGATATCCAAACAAATCTCCTTAATAAATTTAAAAAAGATAGCTGAAAAGATTAAGGACATTAAAAAGAAACTGGTTGAACATAAAGAAGAAATTGAATATTTGCAAAGAAAAGTAACCAATCTTATGACAATGAAAGAAACACAGAAAGAGATTAAAAACACATTAAAAGCATATAATAATAGATTTGAAGTGGTTGAGGACAGAATAATAGATTTAGGGGACAAAGAATCTGAATTTGAAAAGAAAGGAGAACAGAAAGAATAAAAAATGGAAAAATATGGAACAGGGTCTCAAGGAATTGAATGACAATGTAAAATACACAAGTATATACATTACAGGTTTCCTATAAGGAGACAAGAACAGAAAAGGGGGATGTATTAGTCTGCTAAAGGGGAGTTAATGCAAAGTACTAGAAATCTGTTGGCTTTTATAAAGGCTATGTATTTGGGATGAAAGCTTATAGTCCAAAGGCCATGAAAAGTCCAACTCAAGGTACCTTAAGAGATATTTTCACACCAAAGTTAGTTGCCACTTGTTGAATCAAGATAGAGGGAAATCTCTACCTGGTTCTCTCAGGGCTTCCTGTATCAGTCTCTGGCATAGGGATCATTTCTTTCTGGGCATTCTCAGCTGCTCAGCTGCTCAGCTGTTCTGTTCTCTTCAGCTGCAAACTATCTGGCAAATTGTTCAACTTTTTTCAGGCATTAGCTGTTTGAGTTTTCTCCTTTCTGTCACATGACAAAGTTCTCTCCTCTGGTATCTGTGGAGCTCTCTCTCTTCCCCAGTGTCTTCTGAAGAGAATGTCCATTCATATCAGCTGACAAAAGGGGTAGGGACTCAACCTGAGCCATCTTTTACTGATGTGATCAAATCAAAATCCTAAATTTGACACTATCAAGTGAACTTAAAATCTTTGAATTTAATATGAACAAAAGGTGTCACACCCAGAGGAATAAATTAGTTTAGAAATATAAATCGTCCTCTTTTGAGGATTCATAAATAATCTTTAACTGCCACAGGGCAGAAAAAAATGTTGAGTAAATAATAACCAAAATTTTCCCAACATTTAAGAAAGACATAATATCAGTACAATATCGAAGAGGGACAACATACCTCAAACAATAGAACAACTCTGAAACACTTACTATTGAGAATATAAAATGCCAGAGATAAAGAGAGAATGTTGAAAGCAGCAAGAGGAAAACATTTCATCACATACTTAGTCAATAAGACAAAGTACCATTTCTCATCAGAAACCATGGAGGTGAGAAGGCAGTGATATGATATATTAAAGATTCTGAAAGTGAAAAACTGTTAGCCAATAATTCTCTTTCTGGAAACACTGGCCTTCAAAACTGAGTCTTCAGAATAAACAAAAGCCAAAACAAGTATGTCACCAAATTTACAAGAGATACTAAAGAGAATGCTGAAACCTGAAAGGAAAAGACAGGAGAGAAAAGCTTAGAAAAAAGTGTAGAAATGGAGAATATTAGTAAAGGTAACAGCAACAACAAAAAAGATATATATAAAAAAAAAACCACAAAACATAATAATAGTAAGATAGGCTAAAAGAAAGTCAAAAGATATAATGGATAAAAGAGTAATGCTTTTATAGGAACAACATTAAATGTGACTGGAGTGAACTCCCCAATCAAAAAACACAGACTGGAAGAATGGAGAAAATAAGGTCAGCCATCTATAGGCTGTATATAAGAGACTCATCTTACACACAAGGGCACAAATAGACTGAATGTAGAAGGTTGAAAAAGTATTTCCACCCAAACAGTAATCAAAAAAGAGCTTGAATAGTGTTACTAATATTCGATGAAATAGATTTTTAAGTACAAAACTGTTATAAAAGATTAGAAAAGACTTTACATATGAATAAAAGGAGCAATTCACCAAAAAGAACAAAAATAAGTATTTATGCACTTAACACTTGTGACCCAAAATATATGAGATGCACACTTACAAAAATGAAGAGAAAAATAGATGTCTCTATAATAAAAGTCAAAGATTTCAATACAGTGCTCTCAAAGTTGGATAGAACAATTGGACAAAGAATCAGTAGGAAACAGAGAACTTGAATAATATAATGAATGAACTGGACCTCACAGACATATATAGAAAATTGCATGCTAAAGGAGAGATATATACATTCTTCTCAAGTGCTCATGAATCTTTCTCCAGGATAAACCATATGTTGGGTCACAAAAAACATCTCAATAAATATAGAAAGAGTGAAATTGTACAATACACTATCACTGATCATAATGGAAGGTAGTCTGAAATCAACAACAGGTGGAGAAAGGGAAAACTCAAATAAATGGAGGTTAAACAACACAGTCTTAAATAATCAGTTGTAAAAGGAGAAATTACAAGAGAAATCAGTAAATATCTTGAGACAAATGAAAACAAGAACAGAACATATCAAAATATATGAAATGTAACAAATGCAATACTGAGAGTGAAATTTATAGCCCTCAAAGCTTATATTTAAAAAGAAGAAAGCGCTGAAATCAAAGACCTAACTAACATCTGCAGGAACTAGAAAAAGGACAGCAAACTAATCCCACAGTAAACAGAAGGAAAGGAAAAAACAATACAAAGAATCAACAAAACCAACCGTTGGATGTTTGACAAGATCAACAAAATTGACAAAACTTTAGCTAGACTGACAAAGGAAAAAAGAGAAGATACAAACAAATAAAATCAGATATGGGGGAGGGGGCATTATTTATGACCCCACAGAAACAAAAGATTTCATAAGAGGATGGTAGGAAAAACTGTATGCCAGCAAAGCAAACAATGTTGACAAAATGGACAAGTTCCTGCAAACACATATAATGCCTACACTAACCCTAGAAAACGTAGATGAGCTCAACAAACCAATCACAATTGAGATTGAAGTAGTCATCACAAACCTCCCAAAGATGAAAAACATGGGGCCAAATGGCTTCTTAGGTGAATTCTACTAATCATTCAAAGAGTTAATATCAATCTTGGTCAAACCCCTCCCATAAATAGAATAGGAAAGAATGCTACCAAACTTATATTATGAAGCCAACATCACTCTAATCCCAAAGCCAGAAAAAGATAATATGAAGAAAGAAAATTATAGACCAATTTTTCTAATGAGTATAGATGAAAATTCCCCCCAAAAATACTTGCTAATTGATTCCAACAGCACATTAAAATAATTATATATCATGATCATTAAGTGGATTTTATCCCAGGTATGCAAGGTTGGTTCAACACAAGAACAATAATCAGTGTAATACAGCACATTACTAAAATGAGTAAGAAAAATCACCTGAGCATGCCAATTGATGCAGAAATGGCATTTGATAAAATACAACATTCTTTCTTGAGGAAAACTCTCTGAAATACAGAAATATAATGAAATTTCTCCACATGATAATTTGCAAATATGAAAAACCTACAGCTAACTTTGTACTCAATGATAAATGACTAAACACTTTCCTGTTGGGTTCAGAAATAAGACAAGCAAGTTTGCTGTCACCACTGTTACTCAATATTGCACTGGAAGTTCTAACTATAGCAATTAGACAAGAAAAATAAATAAAAGGGACCAAAATATGAAAGGAAGAATTAAAATTCTCCCTATTCACTGATGATATGATATTATACCTAGAAAATCCAGAAAAATCCACATCAAAGTTATTAGAATTAATAGATGAGTTCAGCAATGTGATAGGATACAAGATTAATATGCAAGAGTCAATAGTGTTTCTATATATTACTGATGAGTGATCTGAAGAAGAATTTAGAAAAAGAATTCAGTTTACAATAAAGACTAAAACATAACACATTGAGGGATATACTTAAGCAATGATATAAAGGAACTGTTTTCAGAAAACTGGAAAACATTGCAAAAAGAAATAAAAGAACACCTAAAAACTGGAAGGACATTTGTGTTTATGAATTGGAAGACTAAATATTTTAAGATGTAAATTTATCAAACAGATTCAGTGCAAATCCAATAAATTTCCAACAGCTTTCTTTACAAAATTTGAAAGGCCAATTATCAAATTTATTTGGAAGGGTAATAGATCCTGAAGAGCAAAAAATATCTTAGGAAAGAAGAATGAAATTGGAAGACTCTCACTTCCTGACTTAAAATCATAGTACTTGGCTACAGTGATAAAAACAGCAATACACTGACATAAAGATAGATAAATTGACCAACAGAATAAAATTGACTGTTCAGAAATAGATCTTCCAATTTATAGCACAGTGATTTTTGACAAGGATTTTTGACAAGGCCCAGATGGGCCAAAACAATCTATTCAACACATGGTGCTAGAAATTTTTATCCATATCCAAAAGAAAGGAGGATGCTTATCCCACACCTTAAACAAAATAAATTAACTCAAAAATGAATCAAAGACATAAATAATATCAGATTTCTGGAAAGATTGCAGGTAACAGTGCCACTATTCAATGATTTGATGTATGCAGGGGTTATTCCTATCACATCCCCATACAACTATCCTATTCTGCCTGTGCAGAAAACGGATGGATCTTGGAGGATGACAGTAGTTTATTATAGACTTAACCAGGTGGTGACTCCAATCACAGCTGCTGTCCCAGATGTGATATCATTGCTTGAAAAAATCAACACATCCTCTGTACTTGGTATGTAACTACTGATCTGGCAAATGCTTTTTTTCTCACTTACCATTAGTAAGGACCACAGAAACAGTTCGCTTTCAGCTGGTAAGGCCAGCAATATTCTGTGATTGTCCTGCCTCAGGGGTATATCATATCAACTCTCCAGCCCTATGTCATGTTGTCCATAGGGATCTTGATCATCTCTCCCTCACACAAGACATCACACTGGTCCATTATATTGATGATATCATGTTGATAGGAGCTAGTGAGCAAGAAGTAGTAAAGACACTAGACCAATTAGTAAGACATTTTCATGAGAGAGCATGGGAGATAAATCCAACAAAAATGCAAGGTCCTTCCACCTCAGTGAAATTTCTAGGTGTCCAGTTGTGTGGGGCATATCAAGATATCCCTTCTAAAGTTAAAGAAAAGATGTTGCAACTAGTCTGCCTTACAACCAAAAAAGAGGCACAGAGCTTAATTGGTCTCTTCTGATTTGGAGACAACATATTCCTCATTTGGGTCTCCTCTTCTGGCCCATTTACCAAGTGACCTGAAAAAGCTGTTAGTTTTGAGTGGGACCAGGAAAAGAGGGATCTCTTTGACAGGTCCTGGTTACTATACAGTGACACTTGGGTCATATAATCAATCAGATCAATTGGTGCTGGAAGTATCAGTGGCAAATAAAGGTGCCATCTGGAGGTTTTGAAGGCCCCTATAGGGGAATCACAATGCTATGCCCTTGGGCATAGCCCTTAGAATTTTGGAGCAAAGGCCTGTTATCCTCTGCAGACAACTACTTTCCTTTTGGAAAACAGTTTTTGTCTAATACTGGGTCTTAGTAGAGATAAATGTGCTGGGTATTTTCTGACCCAACAAGTCATAATGTTGGTTGTGATTAGTAGCACTCCATCATAAAGTGGAAGGGTTCAATCCAGTCCTGCAGGCACAAATAAGTTACATGAGGAAATGGCCCAAATGCCCATGGTCACCACTCCTACAACATTACCTTCTATTTCCCAACTCCTTTGGTAGAATCACTTGATAAGGAAGAGAAAATTCAGACCTGTTTTACAGATATTTCTGTGCAATATGCAGGTATCACCAGAAAGTGGAGAGCTACAATACTGTAACCCTTTTCTGAAAGAACAGTGGTGAGGCAGATCTTCCCAGTGAGCAGAATTTCAAGGAGTGCACCTGTTGTTCTATTTTCTTAGAAGAAGAAATGGCCAGAGGTGTGTTTGTAGACTGATTCATGGTTGGTTGCCCGTGGTTTGGTGGGATGTTCAGGAACTTGGAAGGAACTTGATTGGAAAATTGGTGAGAGATGTCTGGAGAAGAGATATGTTGATAGATCTTTCTGAGAGGACAAAAATTATGAAAAGATCTGTGTACGACTTGAATGTTCACCAGTAGATGACTTCAGTAGATTTTAATAATCAGTTGGATAACATACTCTATGTTAGCACTAAGCCTCTTGCCCCAGCTTCTTCTGTGATTGCCCAATGGATTCATGAACAAAGTGTCCATTCTGGTAGGGATGGAGGTTATGCATGGGTTTAGCAACATGGACTTACTCTCACAAAGGCTTACTTGGCTACATCCAATGCTGAGTGCCCAATATACTAATAGCAGAGACTCACACAGTCATCTCCTGATATGGCACCATTAACTAAAGTAATAAGCCTGCTACCTGGAGGCAGGTTGATTACATTGGATAACTTCCACCCTGGAAGGGGCAATGATTTGTTCTAGTTTAAATGGACACTTATGCCAGATATGAGTTTACCTTTCTGCATGCAGTGCTTCTTTTACAATTACAATCTATGAACTTATTGAATGTCTAATTCTCCACATTCCACCCATCATTGATTCTTTTATTTTTGAAGATTTTTTTGTATTTATTCATTTCCCCCCTGCTTCATTATTTGTGCTTGCTGTCTGGTCTCTGTATCCATTCACTGTGTGCTCTCTGTCTGCTCATCTTCTCTTTTGGAGGTGCTGGTAACCAAAACTGGGACCTCTCAAGTGGGAGAGAAGCACTCAATCATTTGAGCCACCTCAGCTCTCTACTTTGTTCTGTCTCTAATTGTCTTTTTTCTTTGTGTCTCCTTGTTATGGTTTACAGTGTCTGCTTGTAATGCCAGCTAAGTGCCTTGCTTGTCTTCTCCAGGAGACATTGGGAACCAAACCTGGGACATCCCATGTGGTAGATGGGAGCTCAATTGCTTGAGCAACATCTGCTTCTCCCACCATTGTTTCTGATCAAGGAACCCACTTCACAGCAAACAATGTGTGGGAATGGGCATATACTCATGGTATTCATTCATCTTACCCTGTTTCCCATCATCCTGAATCAGTTAGTTTGATAGAATGATGGAATGGACTTTTGAAGCCTCAGTTATGTGCAAATAGGTGGCAGTAACTTGTAGTGCTGAAACAATATATTTGAGGAAGCTGTGTATGCTCTAAATCAGCATCCAGTCTATGGTTCTTTTTCTTGGATATACAGGATTCATGGGTCCAGGGATAGTAGTTACACTCTTTATTACCCCTCCTGATCCACTAGTAAAATGTTTGCTTCCCTCACTGCAACCTTAATCTCTGCTTTCCTACAGGTCTTAGTTCCAAAAGGAGGTCCTTCCACCAGGAACACAACAATTTCATTGAACTGGAAGTGAAGACTACCACCTGGTCACTTTGTGTTCCTCATGCCTCTGAATCAACAGGCTAAAAAGGGAATTACTGTACTGATTGGGGTGATTGATCCTAACTACTAAAGGGAAATAGGATGGCACCTACACAATACAGGTAGCTAAGAGTTTGCCTGGAATACAAGAGATCTCCTAGTGCAGCTCTTAACACTACCATGCCCTATGATTAAAGTCAACGGAAAAGGAAGACTGTGGGAAGATGGCAACGGATGAAAAGAAAGGGCTTAATGCTCTCACAAAATCACAAAAACAGCAGAAAAAGAGCCAAAAGTCATCTGAGGGATCTGCTTTGTATGTCAGGATACCTGGACAGCGCTACACAACTCCCAGGAGGGTGAGGGACAGAGAGACAAAGAAGATGAAAAAACAAATATGAGCTATTAAGCCCCCATGGGACCTGGGAAGGGTTCCCTCCTCCATCCCTAAGAGATTAAGCTAAGATAAAACCCTTGACTCATTGCAACCAACTGAGAGAGGAACAGGCATTTTCCTCCCTGTCAGTTCATTCAAGGGAAAAGGGAAGGGACAGCAGGGTACTTTTCTTCAGTGAATTCAGTCAGCAGAGCTTCTTTGACTGTCCAATCTGGAGCTACAACACAGAAACAGCAGAAAGTTGAGACTGAAACAACTCCATGGAGAGGTGTGTTGACTAGCACCATCTGGTAGTAGATCTGGAAATTGCATGGAGGAAAACTATTCATGCTCTCTGTATCCAAATCCTGGGAGAAAATCTTCACCTCACTAGTGAATTCCTGGCCCAATTCTGAAGACTTAAACTGGTCAACTTTAAAGATTGAGAACAAGTTGAATAAAATATCAATGAAGAGCTGTGTGGGGGGAAAAAAGCAATTGGGAGAACAACCAGCAAAATGAGGTTTTAGAGCACTCTACACCATGGAAATTGGTTTCCATTCTCCACTGGTGGCACAAGCTACCTCAGGAGCTATTCTGTGGCTGGAATTGAAGGTCTACTTCCCAAAAACAGGGAAGAAAGAGGCAGTTGGGTGACAACTTCAGCTGCTGATTAGTAAATTTAGCAGGCTAAAATATAATCCTAAGAAAAGCTGAAGTTTGAAAATATTCAAATCAGAATGAGGCTGGTAACCACCATTTTAACTCCACCTCAGGCACAAGGGGAAGGGAGTGTGGACTGAAAATCACAGTGCAGGTAGGGACTGACTTCTTTCCATCCAGATTTGATTCTAGCTCTATCCCAAGCCATAGCCCCAACTCTGGCAGGGAAGAAGCTAGAGGAACCTGCAACAGCCTCTGTGGGAAAATACAGGCTATGAAGCAGAAGCCAGTGATCATCCTACTCTGGTAGTGCAAGCTACCTCAGGTGCTATTCAGTGGCTGGGATTGGAAGCTCTCCACAAAAACAGGAAAGGGAGAGACAGTTGGACAACAACTTCAGCTAATGATAAGTAAATTTGTTGGGCTAAAGTACAATCCTAAGAATAGCTAAATTCGAAACTGTTCAAGTCAGAAAGAGACCAGTAGCCTTCATTGTGACTCCACCCCTTGCATGAGGGGAAGCCGGGCTGATTGAAAATCACAGTGAAGGCAGGAACCATAATATTTCACCCAGATTGGCCTGCAGCCCCAGCCTAAGCTTCAACCCCCCCTCTAGCAGGGAGGAAGCTGGCAGGCTCAGCATCAGCTTCTCCAGAAAACTACATGTACATTTGACTGGCACAGACTGAATAGTTGGAAGTCTACAAGGGCAGCTACAGTCATTTTGGACTTGCCTGGCATAGATTGCTGCCCAAACCTTCAGCTCCATCACCCTTCAGGCAGGGAAGAAAGAGGGTGAAGATTTCTCAGTCTTTCTGGGCAACTATAGTCTGGGCCTGCATGACGGATTATTACACATGGCTGTGGCTCTGTCCCTACTCCTGGGAAAGGAGAAAGTTGGGAGAAGTTTCATCATTTCCTGGGGCAATGAGGTCAGCTTTAGTCTCTACAACTTATAGTACCAATTAAATCCTTGACTCATACTATACAATCAGCAAGGGAGAAAGAGCAAGAAACCCTAAACTAAAAAGAGAAACTGCACCCAGAATAAATACACCTAGTAAGCCTGATGCCAAGACACCAATAAAAAAATTACAATCCATGCAAGAAATATGAAATATGACCCAGTTAAAGGAACAAGATAAACCTCCTGATGCTATAAAGAACTTGAGACAACTAATCATAGATGTTCAAACAAATCTCTTTATTAAATTTAATGAGATGTCTAAAGAAATTAAAGCTATTAAGAAGATATTGGACAATCACAATGAAGAACTGGAAAGCATAAATAAAAAATAGCAGATCTTATGGGAATGAAAGACACAATAAATGAAATTTAAAAATACACTGGAATAATGTAATAGCATTTTTGAAGATGCAGAAGAAAGACTGGTAAGCTTGAAGAAATGGCCTCCAAAAGTGAGAATACAAAAGAACAGACAAAGAAAAGAATGTAAAAAAAATTGATCAAAGTCTCAGGGAAGTAAATGACAGCAAAAGACATGAAAACATATGTGTTATTGTTGCCCCAGGAAGAGGAGAGAAAGGAAAAGGGGCAGAAAGAATGTTTGAAGAAATAATAGTAAAAAATATCTCAACCCAATTGTAGGATAAAGATATCCATGTCCAAGAAGCACAACATAACTCCCATCCAAATAAATTCAAATAGACCCTCTGTGAGACACACACTAATTAGAATGTCAAATGCCAATGACAAAGAGAGAATTCTGAAAGCAGCAAGAGAAAAGTAATGCATAGCTTATGAGGAATACCCAATAAGATTATGTTCCAATTTTTCATCAGAAAACATAGGTACAAGAGAACATTTAAGATATTGCAAGAGAAAAATGTCTGTCAAAGAATCTTATATCTGGCAGGATTGTCTTTCAAAAATGAGGGTGAATTTAGAATATTCATAGATAAACAGAAATTGAGAGAGTTTGGAACCAAGAGAGAAAGAATAAAGGGTGTGCTACAGTCTGAAAAGAAAAGACAGGAGAGAGATGCTTAGAAGAAAGTCTCAAAATGAAAATTATACCAGTCAAAGTAGCTAAAAGTCTCAAAAGAGTGGTAAAAATAAAATATGACAGATAAAACCCAAAGGTCAAAATGGGTGAAATAAAAACTGCCTTTACATAAATAACATTGAATGCTAATATATCAAACTCCCCAATCAAAAGACACAGACTAGCAGAATGGATAAGAAAATATGAGCCACATATATCCTGTCTAAAAGACAATCACCTTAGACCCAAAGGTACCAATAGCTTGAAAGTGAAAGACTGGAAAAGGTATGCATGCAATAACAACAAAAAAATGCCTGAGTGGCTATAGCTTATATCAGATGAAATAGGCTTTAAAAGACGCTAGTAATGTGCAATTTGAGGAGGAATTCTGGAAATAAAATTCCAATTACTCTAATGACTAAAAGAATCAAATATTTAGGAATAAACTTAACCAACAATGTAAAGCACTTATATTCGGAAAACTACAACTCATTGTTAAAAGAAACCAAAAGCCCTAAATAATTGAAAGAACTTTCCAAGTTCACAGATTGGAAGACTAAATATCATTAAGATATCAATTCTATACAAATTGATATACAGATTTAATGCATGCCTGATTAAAAAAAAATTCCACCAGCATTTTTTAAATAAATGGAAAAACAATTATCAAATTTATTTGGAAGGGTAAGTTCTTCTGAATAGACAGAAACATCTTAAAAAGGAAAAGCAAAGTTGGAGGACTCTCACTTCCAGACTTTAAATCATATTACCTACCTACTGTGTTAAAAACTGCATGACAAAAAAAAACGAAACCAAACAAAACAAAACAACTGCATGACACTGGCATAAAGACAAGCACACAGACCAGCAGAATGAAATTGATGGTTCTGAAACAGACCCTCACATTTTTGGTGAAGTGATTTTTTACTAGCCTGTCAAACTCATCTATCAGGCAGAACAGTCCATTCAACAAATGATGTAGGAGAACTGGATATCCATAGCCAAAAGAAGGAAAGAGGACCCCTATCTCACATCTTATACAAAAATCAACTCAAAATAAATTAAAAAAACCTAAATATACAGGCAAGAACCATAAAGCTTCTAGAGGAAAATGTAGGAAAATATCTTCAAGACCTGGTGGTAGGCAGTGAATTCTTAAAGGAGATAATAGAAAGACTGAGATGGACTATTTTTTTTTTTAATTTTTTTATTTTTTATTGACTTTATAATAATATTACATTAAAAATATATATGTGAGGTCCCATTCAACCCCACCCCCCCACCCCCCTCTCCCCCCCCCCCCAACAACACTCGTTCCCATCATCATGACACATCCATTGGATTTGGTAAGTACATCTTTGGGCACCTCTGCACCTCATATACATTGGTTCACATCATGGCCCATACTCTCCTCTATTCCATCATGTAGGCCCTGTGAGGATTTACAATGTCCGGTGATTACCTCTGAAGCACCATCCAGGGCAGCTCCATGTCCCGAAGATGCCTCCACCTCTCATCTCTTCCTGCCTTTCCCCATATCCTTTGTCCATTATGTCCACTTTTCCCAATCCAATGCCACCTCTTCTATGTGGACACTGGATTGGTTGTGTCCATTGCACCTTTATGTCAAGAGGAGGCTCAGATTCCACCTGGATGCTGGATGCAATCCTCCCATTTTCAGTTGTAATCACTCTAGGCTCCATGGTGTGGTGGTTGTCCTTCTTCACCTCCATCTTAGCTGAGTGTGGTAAGTCCAATAAATCAGATTGTAGGTGCTGGAGTCTGTTGAGGCTCAGGATCTGGCTATCACATTGTCAGTCCAGAGATTCAAATCCCCTAAATATATCTTAAACCCCAACATTAACTGCACCTCCAGCACATTAGCATGAAAGTCTTATGAAGGGAGATCCCATCTGAGTCCAGATTCATCACACATAAACACCATTTCCAAAGAGGGGCCATCTGCCCTGGTAGTTAACCCCATCGGCCATGACCATAACTCCCATGGGTCTCTTTAGCCCTCAAAGGAACCAATATCTGGGGGTTGTATCTGCTTTATCTGTCTCTCTGACTCTGCTCAGTTGTGCATGAGGGCAAACCTTCTGCCAGCCTCCAGACTCTTTTTTAGAAACTCGTAGCCATATAAACTCATTTCTCCTTTCCATTTCCCCCTTACTTTAGGTCAAACAGCATTTTAAAGTCATGGTATTTTATGTAGACATGGATATTCTGCTGATCCGCATTGAACCTTCCGTATAAGGTCATTTTCCAGTTGCATCATCAGTTGGTAGTTGATAGTGGTCCCTCGTTGCCAGGGAGGCTCATCCCCGGGTGTCATGTCCCACGCTGGGGGGAAGGCATTGCATTTACATGCTGAGTTTGGCTTCGAGACTGGCCACATTTGAGTAACATGAAGGCTGACAGAAGGAAATTCCCAGGCACAAAGTTGCTCTAGGCCTTGTTATTATTTTGGGTTTATCAGCTCACAAGCATAGTCATTAGTATCAGGGGCTCACTGTTGAACCCTCACTCCCTCCCGGTCCCCACCACTGTACCTGGGAGACTGTCGCTGCTCCCCTAGGGACCACGACAGAGCACCACTGGCCAGGAACCCAGTACCCCCCCTACTGTGGTTTTTAATTGCTGTCACTATGAGTATATCCAAACATTACCATGCACCCTGGACATATGTTCTGTACAGCTCCCTGTCAGCCATATATCACCTGTCATTGGTATCCCATACCAGTATCCCTCCATTGCCATTGTTGAAACACTCTGTGATCCAGAACTCCCCGAAATTTGAAGCCCAATATAATGTCATGGTCCCTTACTAGGGAATGGCATATAGCGATGAGTTTAAAGGATAGATAAAGAACTTGGATAAAGTTAGATAAAGAACTTAGATAAAGAATGTTGACTTGAAAAAATTCCACATCCTATTTTTTTCTTTCCCCCCCCCCCCCCTAATTATTCAGCTTTTCTTCACAGGAGTCCTAGACCACAGCAATGTATATATATAATATACAGCACTCCCACACATCCACCAGAAAACCTTTTCGCTTCCACAGTGATACTCTTACGCCCTATTCATATCATATTTACTTAAAGTGATGTACAGAGTCTGAGACATTAGCTTTCTAACAAGGTGACATCTGTGTTTACATTATGTTGCATACTTTAGGATACACAGTTCTTTACATTTTTAGTTATCCTATGCTTTACATTATGGTTTACATTATCAGTCTGTCATCTCCTATATGTTATGGTGTAATATTACATGTTTTATATCCATCCTTGTGTACTCTCAAGAAACTCCTCTCTTACCCCCCATTTACTTTGGTTCCACACATTTAACATCCATTTTCCCTTCCACCTTGGTGCCCTCAGTGATAGCCAACCTCCGTTTCCTGAGGAGCCACTTCCAGAGATAGATGGAATAGTGTTCAGGGCCTAACTTGCTCAACTGCCCCAATGCCCTGGGAGCCACCCTTTCTCTCGAGGGATACAGTTCCCTCTATTGGATGGCATTAGTCCTCCCCAGGATGTGGGTCCACCCCCACTCTCACTACTTGGGTTTCTACCCCATGGTGTCACCCACTCTGGCAGAATGAGCATTTAGACATTCCCCAGGAGCCCGTCCTGCATCAGACCCTCCCCTCCGAGCATTCTAAACAGGTAACCCTCTTTATTATATTTTGATATGATTTTCTCGGCATTTTACTCTCCACCAACACCTGACCCTCTCCTGGTTCGTATGCTACCCCTCCCTCCCCCCACTTTTGGGCAACGTTACCCACCCGTCCCTCCCCAGCCACCCTCAAACCCGCAAAGCCCCAAGCAAAGGCAACCCCTTGCCCCCCTTTTATCTCTTCTTTGTGTTCATACTTACCACCATCTCGTCTTAAATTCCACCCCTGCAGACATCGGCTCCTATCCTTCCTCCACCCTCCAATTTCCTGCAAGCCTATCGTTCAGTCTCTTGCTATCTAGGGCAGCTTGTTTATTTCATATCATTGAGGTCATGTAGTATTTGTCCTTCAATGTCTGGGTTGCTTCACTCAACATAAGGTTCTCAAGATTCATCCATGTTATCACATGTGTTTGTAGTGTGTTTGTTCTTACAGCCGAGTAGTATTCCATTGTGTGTATATACCACATTTTATTGATCCACTCGTCTGTTGATGGGCATTTGGGTTGATTCCAACTTTTGGCAATAGTGAACAATGCTGCTATGAACATTGGTGTACATATATTGGTTTGTGTTCTTGTTTTCAGTTCTGCTGGGTATATTCCCAGCAGTGGTATTGCTGGGTCATATGGCAAATCTATGGCTAGTTTTTTGAGAAACCGCCATACTGTTCTCCAGAATGGTTGGATCTTTCTGCATTCCCACCAGCAGTGGATGAGTGTTCCCCTTCCTTCACATCCTCTCCAGCACTTGTATTCTTCTGTTTTTTTCATAGCTGCCAATCTTATGGGTGTAAGATGGTATCTCATTGTGGTTTTGATTTGCATTTCCCTGATAGCTAGAGATTTGGAACATTTTTTCATGTGCTTTCTTGCCATTTGTATTTCTTCTTCGGAGAAGTGTCTGTTTAAGTCTTTTTCCCATTTTTTAAATGGATTGTTTATCTTTTTATTTTCAAGATGTAGGAGTTCTTTATATATGCAAGTTATAAGTTTCTTATCAGATATATGATTGCCAAATATTTTCTCCCACTGTGTGGGCTCCCTTTTTACTTTCTTGACAAACTCCTTTGAGGTGCAGAAGGCTTTAATTTTGAGGAAGTCCCATTTATCTATTAGTTCTTTTGCTGCTCGTGCTTTTGGTGAGATATTCATAAATCCATTACCTATTACAAGGTCCTGTAGATGTTTCCCTACACTGCTTTCTAAGGTTTTTATGGTCTTGGCTCTTATATTTAGGTCTTTGATCCATCTTGAGTTGATCTTTGTATAAGGTGTGAGATGGTAATCCTCTTTCATTCTTCTACATATGGCTATCCAGTTCTCCAGACACCATTTGTTGAATAGGCCACTCTCTCCCAGTTGAGAGGGTTTGGTGGCTCTATCGAATATTATGTGGTTGTATATGTGAGGTTCTATATCAGAGCTTTCAATTCGATTCCATTGGGCTATATGTCTCTCCTTATGCCAATACCATGCTGTTTTCACCACCGTAGCTTTATAGTATGTTTTGAAGTCAGGTAGTGTGATTCCTCCAATTTCGTTTTTCTTTTTCAGTATGTCTTTGGCTATTCGGGGTCTCTTTCCTTTCCAAATAAATTTCATAGTTAGTTTTTCTAGTTCCTTAAAGAAGGCTGCATTGATTTTTATTGGGATTGCATTGAATGTGTAGATCAATTTTGGTAGGATAGACATCTTAATAATGTTCAGTCTTCCTATCCATGAACAAGGAATAGTCTTCCATTTATTTAGGTCTTCTTTGATTTCCTTGAACAATCTTGTATAGTTCTCAGTGTATAAGTTCTTTACCTCTTTAGTTAAATTTATTCCTAAGTATTTGATTTTTTTATTTACTATTGTGAATGGTATTTGTTTCTTGATTTCCTCCTGATCTTGCTCATTATTGGTGTACAGAAATGCTACTGATTTTTGCGCATTGATCTTATAACCTGCGACTTTACTAAACTCATTTATGAGTTCTAGAATCTTCGTTGTAGATCTCTCAGGGTTTTCTATGTATAGGATCATGTCATCTGCAAATAATGAAATTTTGACTTCTTCCTTTCCAATTTGAATGCCTTTTATTTCTGGTTCTTGCCTCAGTGCTCGAGCAAGTACTTCTAAGACAATGTTAAATAGGAGCGGCGACAGTGGGCATCCTTGTCTTGTTCCTGAGTTTAGAGGGAAGGAGTCTAGGATTTCTCCATTGTAAACAATATTGGCTTTAGGTTTTTCATATATACTCTTTATCATGTTCAAAAAATTTCCTTGTATTCCAATCATTTGGAGTATTTTTATCAAGAAAGGGTGCTGTATTTTGTCAAATGCTTTTTCTGCATCAATAGATATAATCATGTGATTTTTTTCCTTCAATCTGTTTATATGGTGTATTACGTTGATTGATTTTCTTATGTTGAACCATCCTTGCATACCTGGGATGAATCCCACTTGGTCTTGGTGTATAATTCGTTTAATGTGTTGTTGAATACGATTAGCAAGTATTTTGTTAAGTATTTTTGCGTCTAGGTTCATTAGAGAAATTGGTCTGTAATTTTCCTTTCTTGTGATGTCTTTGTTTGGCTTTGGTACTAGGGTAATGTTGGCACCATAGAAGGAGTTGGGTAATGTTCTTTCTGTTTCGATGGTTTGGAATAGTTTCAGCAGGATTGGTGTCAGTTCTTTCCGGAATGTTTTATAGAATTCACCTGTGAAGCCATCTGGCCCTGGGCTCTTCTTAGTTGGGAGATTTTTAATAACTGATTCTATCTCTCTGCTTGTGATTGGTTTGTTAAGATCATCACTTTCTTCTTTTGTCAATATGGGCTGTTTATGTGTTTCTAGGAATTTGTCCATTTCCTCTAGATTGTCATTTTTGTTGGAATATAGTTTTTCAAAATATCCTCTTATGATAGTCTTTATTTCTGTGGGGTCAGTGGTGATATCGCCTTTCTCATTTCTTATTTTGTGTATTTGCATCTTCTCTCTTTTTTTCTTTGTTAGTGTCGCTAAAAGTTTGTCAATTTTGTTAATCTTCTCAAAAAACCAGCTCTTGGTCTTGTTTATCTGTTCAAGTGCTTTCTTATTTTCTATTTCATTTAGTTCTGCTCTTATCTTTGTTATTTCCTTCCTTCTTCTTCCTGTTGGGTTACTTTGTTGTTGTTTTTCTAATTCCTTCAAATGTGCAGTTAGTTCTTCAATTTTTGCTCTTTCTTCTTTTTTGATATATGAATTTATGGCTATAAACTTCCCTCTCAGTACTGCTTTTGCTGCATCCCATAAATTTTGGTATGTTGTGTTATCATTATCATTTGTTTCAAGGTAGTCATTGATTTCTTTTGAGATTTCCTCTTTGACCCACTGTTTTTCTAAGAGTGTGCTGTTTAATTTCCAAATCGTGGTGTGAAATCTGGGCTTCTTTCCCTTGCAAATCTCCAGCTTGACTCCACTGTGGTCAGAGATAATGTTTTGTATGATTTCAATCTTTCTGAATTCGTTCAGCCTTTCTTTGTGGCCTAGCATATGATCTATCTTGGAGAATGATCCATGTGCGCTTGAGAAAAATGTATATCCTGCTGTGTTTGGGTGTAGCGATCTATATATGTCTATTAGATCGAGCTCCTCTAATATACTATTCAGATGTTTTGTTTCTTTGGTGATTCTCTTTTGAGATGTTCTGTCCAGAATTGATAGTGGTGTATTAAAATCCCCCACTATAATTGTAGATGTATCTATTCTTTCACTTAGTTTTTCCAGCGTTTGCCTGACGTATTTAGAGGCACCCTTGTTAGGGGCATAGATATTTATGATTGTTCGATCTTCTTGACAGATTTTCCCTTTGACTAAAATGTAGTATCCTTCTTTGTCTCTCACAATTGTTTCACATTTAAAGTCTATTTTGTCTGATATTAATATAGCTACTCCTGCCTTTTTTTGGTTATTGTTAGCTTGTATGATTGTTTTCCAGCCTTTCACTTTCAATCTCCATGCGTCTCTGGGTCTAAGATGTGTCTCTTGTAGACAGCATATGGATGGGTCATATTTCCTTATCCAGTGTCCCAGTCTGAATCTTTTGATAGGTGAGTTTAATCCATTGACATTCAGTGTTATTACTATCAAGGAATTATTTGTGTTAGCCATATTTTGATTGGATTTGTGTTTGTCATATTTTGTTTGTATATATATATTTTTGTCTTTTTTGTTGTTGTTGTTGGTCTTATACTCTCCTCCAACTCTGCCTTTCCTGTTTTTTCCTTTCTTCCTGCAGAACTCCCTTTAGAATTTCTTGAAGGGGAGGTTTCTTGTTGGTATACTCTTTCAGTTTCTGTTTGTCTGCGAATATTTTGAACTCTCCATCATGTTTGAATGCTAGTTTAGCTGGATAGAGTATTCTTGGTTGGAAATTTTTTTCCTTTAGTACCTTGACTATATCATACCACTGTCTTCTTGCCTCCATGGTTTCAGAAGAGAAATCAGCACTTCATCTAATTGAGCTTCCCTTGTATGTGATGGTTTTCTTTTCTCTTGCTGCTTTTAGGATTTTCTCTTTGTCTTGAGCATTGGATAATTTGACAAGTATATGTCTTGGGGTGGGCCTGTTGGGGTTTATGACTTGTGGAGTGCGCTGTGCTTCTTGGATATGTACATCTGTCTCTTTCAGTAGATTTGGGAAGTTTTCAGCCATTATTTCCTGCAACACTCTTTCTGACCCCTTTCCCTTCTCTTCACCTTCTGGAATGCCTATAATACGTATGTTTGAGCGTTTTGCATTGTCATTCAGGTCCCTAAATCCTAATTGGATTTTTTCTATCTTCTTATTGACCCCTTCTACTATCTGTTTGATTTCTGATGTACTGTCTTCCACATCACTAATTCTCTGCTCTGTCTCTTCTAGTCTGCTGATATTTGCTGCAAGTGTATTTTTGATTTCTTGAACTGTGGTGTTCATTCCCATCATATCTGTTATGTTTTTGCGTATGTCTGCAATTTCCCCTCCAAGTGATGTCTTCATGTTGTTAACCTCTTTCATTACTGCATCAAATTTGTCGGTGATAAATGTTCTGAGATCTTTCATTGCTTGTGCCAAGTTTTGCTCCCCTTCGTGATTATTGGTTTGTTGATTGGATTCAGCCATGTTTTCCTGATTATTGGTTTGGTTCGTAGATTTTTGTTGCTTTCTGGTCATCTCTTTATTTTGACGAATTTAATCAGTTCTTTAGCTTCTTTGTCTGCTCTTGGAGGTTAATTAGTTGTTATTTTTGCACAGGTGTTATATCTTCTCTTTGTCACTTTTTTCTTCTTATTCTAGTTACTTGTTGTTGGTTAAGTTCACTTTAGAGGAAAGTATTAGTGTTGGGGAAAGGCAATTGTGTAAGCAAGGGAAAAGTGTAAAGTTGTATTGGTGATGTATGTTAATAAAGCAGGAATATGAGATCTGGAAGGATGGAGGTTAGATTCATGTAGATTGTATAGAGTTATAGCTGTAGGTAGAGTACCTTTTATGAAGTTGATGACTGAATTTGGGAGGATTATGGTATGAACTACACAGCTATTGTTTTCATGAGAGAGGGAAAAAGAAAAGAAAGGTAATAGTTTCAAGAGTGGATAATAGACAGAAAACAGAACAAAGGTATTAGAAATTAAGAGTTAGACACTTTGTGGATCAAAGAACGGGAGGTGGGGGGTGGAATATAGGAGAGACAGTAGATGATAGTGGATATCAAGATGCAGGGGAAGGGGGATAGTGTAGGTAGCCTAAATCAGTTCACACAGAAATGAGGCAGTGGAGGATGGGAAAACCCAGCAAATGTGAGGTGTTCCCTGTAGCACCTATTGTATACTTGAATTAAAGTAAAAATAAGTGGAAGATGAGGGACAAGAGGGAAAGAGAAAACCGAAAAAAAAAAAAAACTAATTATAATAAAGAAAAAAGAAAGGCAAGAAGAAAGGAAGAAAGAAAAAGAGGATGGGCAAACGGTGGGGAACGGATAGGGAGAAGAGAGATACAGGTACACACGTGTCACAATTGCAACACTATCTAAAACAACAACTTCCCCCCGCTTTGCCCTAAAACCCCCCCGTCTGTCTGCCCAAATGGGTCTGCAAGCACCTCCCTTCCCACAAACCCCCAATAGGCCGCCCAGGGCCCACGAACTCCCCAGTACTGCAGATGCTCAAAAAAGAAAAAAAAAAAAAAAAAAATTAAGTAAAATTAAAAAAAAAAAAACAAAAAACAAAAAACAAACAAACAAACAAAAAAAAAAAACAGAAACCCCTCCGCAGGCCCGGCTCCGCCCGCCGCAGAGGCTTGGACCGGCTCTGCCCGGCTCCTCACGCCGCCTTGGCCTGGCCTGGCTCCGCCCAGCTCCGCTCGCTACAGCGGCCCAGCCGGCTCCGGCATCCACCTCCCGCCACCGCGGCCTGGACCGGCCCTGCCCGGCTCCGTACCCGCCGCGGCCTGACCCGGGCCCGCCCGGCTCTAAGCGCTACCGCGGCCCGCAGCCGGGGCCTGCACCGGCCCCGCCCGGCTCCAAGCGCTACCGCGGCCCGCAGCCGGGGCCTGCACCGGCCCCGCCCGGCTCCAAGCGCTACCGCGGCCCGCAGCCGGTGCCTGCACCGGCCCCGCCCGGCTCCAAACGCTACTGCGGCCCGGCTCGGCCTGGCTCGGCCCCGCCCGGCCCCGCTCACCGCCGGCGCAGCGCGGCCCGGCTCCGGCGTCCGCCGCTGCGGCCCGGCCTGGCCCAGCCCCACCGAGCGGGGCTAGATGCCTCGTCTCCGCCTACCCAAGAAGGGAATCCTCTACAGGTAGCTGGGATCTCCGTGTATATTTCACAGACGAATCCTCTCTGTTACCTTCCCTCCAAATCGATGTCCAGACACCTCCGGACCAGCAAAAATCCCGAAACAATCCGGTCCCAAAGAGTCTCCAACGCCGCCCAGCCGATTCCCTGCAGAAGACTCTAACAGGGATGTTCACTCAGCCGCCATCTTGCCCCCTCTCGAGATGGACTATTGATACTTAATGTATGTAGAAGTTTTAATTAACTTTACTATAAAAGTCTGGAAACATATAGAGTTGATGGTAACACATTATAGTGAGTACAGATGGTTTATAATTGGGAATGTGTCTGAAAAGGTAGTCTAAGGATGTAAATGCCAATTGACAGAAAGGTAGACAATTATCTAGGGACTGACTAACACAGTAAACCCAGAGGTGGGTGGGAATTGTGGTTGATGGTATAGATACAAGAGTGTCCTTTGTTGACTGAGTGTGGTTTGTTGACTGAGGGGTATTGTGTGGGAATTCTGTCCATGAGCATGATTGTTTTGTAGCTTTACAGTTTCTGTCATAAAAATATATTTAAAGAATAATAGTGGGGTGGGTTGGGGGAAAAATACATAAGGTGTAAGATAAGGACTATAGTTAGTGGTGGGATTTTGATGACCTTATTTCATAATTTGTGACAAAGTCTCACAACAATGCAACGTATTGGTGGTGGGGTGTGGTATAGGGGTCCTGTATGATGTTACATAAGTTTGTTATGTAAGTTCACAACTATTACTATACACTTACAGTTTATGTATATTTATGTATGAGTGATATACTTCAATAAATTTTAAAAATAAAAAGCAATTGGCAAGAGAGAGAAATTGACCATCAGAATAAATTCACCAACATATTCAGATGCCTCAATATTCACAAAATATTACAACTATACTAGGAAGCAGGAAGAAATGGCCCAGCCATAAAAACAAACCAAATATCCTGAGGAGGTACAGACTTTATAAAATTAACCAGTGATATTCACACAACACTCCTAAATCACTTCAAAGACTCTAAAGGAAATATGACTAAAGAAATAAAAGATATTAAGAAGACACTGGAAGAGCATAAAGAATAATTTGAAATCCTGCAAAGAAAAGTAACAGACTTTATGGGAATGAAAGACAAGATGAATGAGATTAAAAATACATTGGAAGTACATAAGAGCAGATTTGAACTGTTTGAGACATAATATCTGAACTGGAAAAGACAGGAGAAGAGAAAGAAGAGAGTGGATAAAATAGAACAGAGTCTCAGAGACGTGAATGACAAAATAAAACACAAAAACATTCGTATTATTGGTGTCCTAAAAGAAGAGACTGGAAAAGGAACAGAAAGAATATTTGAGGAAATAATGAACAAAAACTTCCTTACCCTTATGAAGTACATAAATATCAATATCCAAGAAGGACAGTGTACCCAAATAGAATAAATCCTAATAGACCTACCCCAAGAAACCTATTATTCAGAATTACAAATGTAAGAAATAAAGAGAAGATTCTGAAAGCAGCAAGAGAAGGGCAAAGCATCACATACAAGGGAAACTCAATAAGATTAAGTGCCAACCTCATCAGAAACTATGGAAGTGAGAAGAAAGTGGTATGATATCTTTAAGGTATTACAAGAGAAGAATTGTCAGACAGGAATTCTGTACCTGGCAAAGCTGTCCTTTAAAAATGAAGGGGAATTCAAAGTCTTCATAGACAAACAAAAACTGATAGAAAATGTTACCAAAAGACCTGAATTACAAAAATACTAAAGGGAGTGATGCAGCCTGACAAGGAATAACAAGCATGAGATATTTGGAAAACAGTTTAGGAATGAAGATTATTAAGAAGGGGAAACTAAAGGATAAGAAAACAGATAGCAAAATTATGTGACAGCAGAGAGCTGAAAGACAAACTGAATGAAGTGAGCAATGCCTTTACAGTAATAGCACTGAATGCTAATGGAGTGAACTCCCCAATCAAAAGATACTGACTTACAAAATGTATAAAAAATATGTTAGTCATTTATATGTTGTCTACAAGAGACCCACCTCAGACATAAGGACACAATAAGATTAAAAGTGAAAGTGTGGAAAAAGGTATTCCACACAAATAGTAACCAAGAAAGAGCTGGAGTAGCAATACTACTATTGGACAAAATATATTTTAAATGCCAAACAGTTATAAGAAATGAAGAAGGCCATTATATATTAATAAAAGGGGAAATTCACCAAGAAGAAATAATTATACTAAATATTTATACACCTAACCTGAATGTCCCAAAATATATGAGGTGCACATTGGCAAAACTGAAGGTAGTAATACATATCTCTACAATAATAGTTGGAGACGTCAATATACCACACTCAGTATTGGAAAGAACATCTGAACAGAAGATAGAAAGAAACAGAGAACTTGAATAATATGATAAATGAAATAAACCTAATGGAGCATTGCCCCCTAAAACAACAGAATATACATGCTTTTCAAGTGCTCATGAATCTTTCTCCAAGATAGACCACATGTTGGATCACAAGGCAAGTCTCAATAAATTTTAAAAGTTTTACAAAACACTTTCTCTGGTTATAATAGAAAGAAGCTAGAAATCAATAATGGGTGAAAAGGGAAAACTCATAAACATTTAGAGATCAAATAACACAGTCTTAAATAATCAATAGATCAAAGAAATTGCAAGAGAATTTGGCAACTATCTTCAGATGAATGAAAATGAAAACACAACATAGGAAAAACCTATGAGACACTGCAAGGGCAGTGCTGAGAGAGAAATTTATAGTCCTCAACTCTTACAATAAAAAACAAGAAAGAGCAAAAATTGAAGATCTAACTGCATATATGGAAGAACAAGAAAATGAATAACAAACTAATTGCAAAGCAAACCAAAGGAAAGATAAAAATTAGAACATAAATAAATGAAATTGAGAACAACAACAACAAAGTAACAGTAGAGAGATTCATGAAAATTGAAAGTTGGCTCTTTAAGAAGATAACAAAATTGACAAACACTTAGCTAGACTAAAAGAGAGAAAAAAGAGAGAAGATACAAATAAATAAAATCAGAAATGAGAGGGAGGACATTGCCACTGACCCCAGAGAAACAAAAGAGATCATAAGAGGTTACTATGAATAACTGTATTTCAAAAAAGTACACAATATGGAGGAGATGGGCAGTTTCCTAGAAAGACACAAATACCCACACTGACCCTAGAAGAAATAGAAGACCTTGAC
This sequence comes from Dasypus novemcinctus, assembly GCF_030445035.2. NCBI lineage: Eukaryota > Metazoa > Chordata > Mammalia > Cingulata > Dasypodidae > Dasypus > Dasypus novemcinctus. The sequence goes on from NC_080673.1 coordinate 59,280,929, forward strand.
AAATGAATCACAATTTAAGACATTGAAACAATGATCAAACACTTACCAAAGATGAAAAGCCCAGAACCAAATCGATTCACAAGTGAATTTTACCAATTATTCAAAGACGATCTAAAACCAATGTTGTTCAAACTCTTCCAAAAAATCAAACAGGAAAGAAAGCTACCAAACTCATTCTATGAACCTAACATCACTCTGATAACAAAACCAGATAAAGATAGTAAAAAAAAAAAAAAAAAATTTACAAACCAATATCTATAATGAATATAGATGCAAAATCCTCAACATACTTGCACACAGAACCCAATAGGATATTAAAAATTTATACAACATGATCAAGTGTGTTTTATCCCAGGTATGCAAGGGTGATTCAACAAAAGAAAATTAGTGTAATGAACCACATTGACAAATTGAAGAAGAAAAATCACATGATCCCCACAATTGAAGTAGGAAAGTCTTTCTTGTTAAAAGCACTCCAAAATATAGAAATAGAAAGAAGCTTTCTCAATACGGTAAAGTGCATATATGAAAAACCTACAGCTAACATAATACTCAATGGTGAAAGACTGAAAGCTTTCCTGCTGAGTTGAGGGACAAGACAAGGATATTCAGAGTCATTATTGTTATTCAATATTGTGGTAGAGGTTCTAGCTAGAGCAAGCTGGCAAGAAAAAGTAATACAGGTACCCAGATAGGAAAGGAAGAACTTTCACTATTCACAGATTATATGATCCTATATATATAGAATCTACTGAAATATCCAAAACAATGCTACTAGAACTCAAAGTAGAGTTTGGCACAGTGGTGGGATACAAGATGAATATGCAAAAATCAATAATGTTTCTATACAATACTGATGCACAATCTGAGGTGGAAATCAGAAAAAAATTTCTGATTATAATAGCAATTAAAACAATTAAAACATTAGGAATAACTATAACTAAGGACATAAAGACCTGTATTCAGAAAACTACAAAACTTTGCTAAAAGAAACTGAAGACAAATAAATGGAAGAACTTTCTGTGTTCATGGATTAGAAGATTAAATATTGTTAAGATGTCAATTCTACACAAACTGATTAACATCTTCAACACAATCCCAATAAAATTCCCAGCAGCCTTTTTTGCAGAAGTGGAGAAACAAATTTTCAAATTTATTGGGATGATAAGGGATACCAAATATCAAAAAAGATCTTAAAAAAGAACAACATAGTTGGAGGACTCTCACTTCATGATTTTAATGATATTACCTAGCTAGAGTGGTTTAAAAAAAGCATAGTAATGCCATAAAGATAGAAAAATTGATTAATGGTGCTGAATTCAGAACTCAGAAATAGACCCTCACATCTACAGTCAAATGATTTTTGAGAAGGCAGTCAAGCCCTCCAAGCTAGGCCAGAACAGTCTATTCAACAAATGGTGCTTGGGGAACTGAATAGTCGTGTTCAAAAGAAAGAAAGAAGACCCATATCTCACACCTTGTATAAAAATTAACTCAGAATGGATCAAGGACCTAGCTACAGAGGCTAAAACCTAGGTGAAAATACAGGAAAACATCTTGTGGTAGGCGATAACTTCTTAAACCTTATACCCAAAGTAGGAGCAACAAAGAAAAAAATAGATAAATGGGACCTCCTCAAAAGTCAACAGTTTTACACCTCAAAGGACTTTGTCAAAAGGGTAAAAAGGCAGCTGAGTTAACAGGAGAAAATATTTGGCAATCACATATCCAATAATGGTTTAATTTCCATGATATACAAAGAGGCTACAGAACTCAACAAGAATAAGACAAGCCTACACAATTAAAAAGATGGGCAAAAGAATTGAAGAGACAATTGTCCAAAAGAGAAATACAAATAGTGAAGGAACACATGAAAAAAATGTTCGGTATTTTTGAAATGCAAATTAAAACTACAATGAGATATCAATTTACACTTATTAGACTGTCCACTATTAAAAAATCAGAAAACTATAAATGTTGGAGAGGGTGTGAGGAGATAGGAATGCTTATTCACTGTTGGTGGGAAGATAGAATGGTAAAGTCACCATGGAAGACTGGCAGCTCTAATGAAGTTGAATATAGACATGCCATGTGAAGCAGCAACACTATTACTAAGGATATATCTGGAAAAAGTGAAAGCACAGACACAAACAGACATCACACACTGATGTTCATAGTGGCATGATTCGCAACTGCCAAAAGTTGGAGATAATCCTGGTGTCCATCAACTGACAAGTGGATAAACAAATATTATTGTATACACACAATGGAATGTTATGCAGCAGTAAGAAGAAATGAAGTTGTGAAGCATATAACAATATGGATGAACATGGAGAACATTATATTGAGTGAAACAACCCATACACAAATGGACAAATACTGTATGATTGCAATATTAATATAGGTCACCTGAAAATAGAATGAGGGTAGAGAATGGAAAGCTGAGGGTTAATTTCTGCAGAATTGGTAAAAAGGTGTTTTGTAAATCTTTGAAAATTAATAGAAATGGTGAAAGCATATCATGGTGTTTGTAACTGGCAGTCCTTTTATATGGCTATGACAGTGTTTGAAAGGGAAAGTCTAACAACATATATATTACTAGAAGGAAAGCTAAAAACTGTAACATGGGGCAGTATAAGAGAGTAAAAACTCATGTAAAACACATATGGGAAGTATTGTATGCATAAGACTTTTTACAAGGTATAAAAGCAAATATACTAGAGAGAAGGAAAAAGAATAGCAGCTATGTTCGGCATGTGAGGCATAAAAAGATTAATAGATAATGAGTTTCATTTGTTTCTTTGTTTTTGTTCATTATTGTTATTGGAATAATGAAAGTGCTCTAAGAATGATGAAGTGATGCATGCACAAATATGTGATTACACTAAATACCATTGAGCGTACTTTTTGGAAGGATTTATGCTTTATTAATATGTAATGATAAAATTGATTTGTTAAAAAAGCACAATGAGATGATTTCAAGCAGGGTGATGGCAGAGTAAGGAGCTCCTAGAGTCAGCTCCTGCTACAGGGCAGTTAGCAAACACCCAGAGTTCTCTGGAGCCAGCTGAAGCACCTGTTTGGGGTGCCAGGAGACCAGAAGAGCATCCTGCAACATCCTTGAAGGAGTGGAAGGAGGAGACTGCCCATCTGCAGAGAAGACTCCTAAGTAGAGTGTTCCACGCCCTGGGCACAGGTGCCCATCCTCCACTGGAGGCACAAGCCGCCTCCAGAACTGCTCCATGGCTAGAATTGAAAGCTCCACTTCCCAAAATGGGGGAGAAAGAGATGGTTGGACACCAATTTCAGCTACTGATGAGTAAATACAGTGGGCTAGGTGTAATCCTAAGAACAGCTAATGTTTGAGCCTGTCCAAGTCAGAAAGAGGCTGCGAGTTGCCATCTTAACTCTGCACATGGAGTGAGGGGAAATAGGGCAGACTGAGAACCCCAGTGCTGGTGGGGACCAGCTTCTTTCTGTCCAGGTCAGATTGAAACTCCAGCCTAGGCCCCAGTGCCACCTCCAGCAGGGAGGAATCTGTGGGGACCTGCTACAGCCTTTCTGGGAAATTACCATCCAGCCATCGAGGCTGGTGATTATCCTACTGTTGTGGCACAAGCTGCCCCAGGAGCTATTCTGTGGCAGGAATTGGAAGCTCCACTTCCTAGAAACAGGGGAGGAGGAGATGGTTGGCTGCTGATTTTGACTACTGAATGGTAGATTTGGTTGGCTAAGAGATAACCCTGGGAACATCTGTGGTGTGAACCAGACCAAGTCAGAAAGAGGCCAGTACCTGCCATTTTGGCTCCACCCCCTGCCTGAGGGGAAGCTGAACTGACTGAAACTCTCAGCTCAGTTGGCAGGAATCAGTTTCTTTCACACAGATCAGCCTTCAGCCCTAGCCTAGGCTTCAGCCCTGCCTCTGGAAGTGAGGAGACTGAGGAGCCCTGCACCAGCCCATACAGGTACTGTAGGTAAATTTGGCTGGCATAGACTGAAAATCAGAAGTCTACCAGGGCAACTCTGGTCATCTTGGACTTGCACTGCACAGATTGCTGCCCAAACTTGCAACCCATCTCCACCCCAGGCAGGGTAGAAAGGGTTGTGAAGCTTCATCAGTCTCTCTGCACAAATATAGTCTAGACCTGCACTAGGATTATTCCACACAGCTGTGACTCTGTCCCTAACCCGGGCAAAGGAAAAAGTTGGAAGAATTTTGGTCCCTGTCACAATGAGAGCAGCTTGAGTCTCCACAGCTTACAGCACCAACTGCACAGTTGGCAAGGAATAAAGAGCAAGAAGCTCTAAACTAAAGAGAAAAACTGCACCCTGAAAAAATACTCTAGTAAGCCAGATGCCAAGACACAACAAAAATTTACAATCCACACCAAGGACAGGAAGATATGGCCTACTAAAAGGAACAAGATAAGCTTCCAGATGACATAAAGGAGTTGAGACAACTAATCATAGATGGTCAAACAAATCTCCTTAATAAATTCAATGAGATGGCTAAAGAGATTAAGGATATTAAGAAGACATTGGATGAGCACAAAGAAGAATTTGAAAGCATATATAGAAAAATAGCAGATCTTATGGGAGTGAAAGTTGCAATAAATGAAATTTTCAAAAAAAACATTGGAATCATATAATAGCAGATTTGAGAAGGCAGAAGAAAGGATTGGTAAGATTGAAGAAATGGCCTCTGAAAGTGAACATGAAAAAGAAGAGATGAAGAAAAGAATGTAAAAAATTGAACAAGGTCTCTAGGAACTAAATGACAGCAAAAGGCATGAAAACCTACATGTCATGGATGTCCCAGAAGGAGAAGAGAAGGGAAAAGGGGCAGAAGGAATATTAGAAGAAATGATGGTAGAAAATTTCCCAATGCTATTGAAGGACATAGATATGCCTGTCCAAGAAGCACAACATACTCCCATCCGAAAAAATCCAAATAGACCAACTCCAAGACACACACTTATCAGAATATCAAAGACCAAAGCCAAAGAGAGAATTCTGAGAGCAACAAGAGAAAAGAAATGCATAACATATAAGGGATACTCAATAAAATTAAGTGCTGATTTCTCAGCACCATAGAGTCAAGAAGACAGTGGTCTGGTATATTTAAGATACTACAAGAGAAAAACTTCCAGTCAAGAATCTTATATCCAGCAAGACTCGCTTTCAAAAATGAGGATGAAATTAGAATATTCACAGATAAACAGAAACTGAGAGAATTTCTAAGCAAGAGACCAGATTTTCAGGAAATACTAAATGTGTGCTAGAACCTGAAAAGAAAAGACAGGAGAGAGAGTATAGAAATGAAGATAATATCAATAAAAGTAACTAAAAGTGTCAAAAGAGTGGTGAAAATAAAATCTGACAGATAAACTCAAATAGTCAGGAATAAACTTAATGAACGATGTAAAGCACTTGTATTCAGAAAGCCACAACTCAATCTTAAAAGAAATTTTAAACAGCCCTAAATAACTGGAAGAACATTCCATGCTCATGGACTGTGAGACTAACTATCATTAAAATTTCCACCAGCATTAAAGAAAAAATTGAAAACACGATCATTAAATTTATTGGGATGGGTAAGGAGTCCTGAATTGCCAGAAACATCATAAAAACATCATAAAAAGGAAAAGTGAACCCACATCTCCAGACTTTAAATCATAATACCTAACTATAGTGGTAAAAACAGCATGATACTGGCCTAAAGAGAGACACAATAAACCAATGGAACCAAATTGATGGTTCAGAAACAGACCCTCACAGGTATGGTCAAGTGATTTTTGAATAGCAAGTCAAACTCACACAGCTCAGGCAGAACAATCCATTCAACAAATGGTGCTGAAAGAATTGGATATCCATAGCTGAAAGAAGGAAAGAGAACCCCTATCTCACTGCTTATCCAAAATATAACTCAAAATAGATCAAAAACTAAAAATGAAAGCAAGAACCATAAAACTTCTAGAAGAAATTATTGGAAAATATCTTCAAAGCCTGGTGGTTGTTGGTGGACTCTTAAAGGGGATAAGAGGAGGATTGAGTAGACTACTGATGTTTGATGTATGTAGAAGTTTTAATTATCTTTACTGTAAAAGTGTGGAAATGTATAGAGTGGATGGTAACACACAGTAACAGGTAGTTTACAAATGGGGATGTGACTGAAACCGGTAGTCTAGGTACGTAAATGCCAATTGACAGAATGCTAGAGAATAATCTAGGAACTGGACAGCACAGTAAACCAAGAGATGGATGAGAATTGTGGTTGATGGTACAGATGCAAAAGTGTCCTTTGTTAGCTTGAGCAAATGTATATCACTACTGCAGGGTGCTGGGAATTTGGAGAAGCATGAGAAAAATACAGCTGGAGTGACCTATGGACTGTGGTTAGTAGTAATAATATAACATTCTTGCCTCTATGTGAAAAATATACTGTGTTGATAATGAGGCAGTATAAAAATGTGAGCCAAATGTACACTATGGACATGGTAACAATCAGATGATATTATTTTATCTGTAGCAAATGACACACCACGTTGTGGTGTGTTGATGGAGAGGTATTGTTTGGGAATTCTGCACATGTGCATCATTGTTTTACAAGTTTACAACTTCTGTCATTAAAAAATATATTTAAGAAATAATAATAGGGTGGGTTGGAGGGAAAACACACTAAATGTAAGATAAGGACTATGATAGGTAGTAAAATTTTGACAATATTCTTTCATAACTTCTAAAAAACGTCACATAACAATGCAAGGTGTTGGTGGAGGGTTGATGTATGGGACTCCTGTATGATATTATGCATGTTTGCTTTGTAAGTTCACATCTTTTACTATACACTTGTTTATGTATGTTCATATATAACTGATATAAAGATAATAATTATAGGATTGGTTGGGGGAAAATACTTTGTTTAGTAGTAACATTTTGACAGTGCTCTTTAATCATTAGTTAAAAAGGTTTAACAACAATTAAAGTTATTGGTGGTAGCATGAGTTATGAAAGTCCTGTATGATGTTATGCATGTTTGTTTTGTAAGTTCACCACTATTATTATACACTTATTGTTTATATATGTTTATGTATGAGTGACATACTTCAATAAATTATAAAATAAAAAACCACAATGAGATATAATTTTACACTCATTAAAATAGCTACTATTAACATGGAAAATAAGCATTGGAGATGATGTGAGGAAATAGGAACCCTCATTCATTGTTGGTGGGAATGTAAAATGGTGCAAGTGTTGTGGAAAATAGTTCAGTATTGCCTCAGAAATTCAAGCATAGAATTACCATTGGAACCAGTAATCTCACTTCTAGATGTATACCCAAAATATTGAATTCAAAGTTTGAAAAGATATTTACACACTCATGATCATATTGGCATTATTCATAGTTGCCAAAAGATGGAAGGCACCCAATTGTCCATCAACTAATGTATGAATAAATATTTTGTGTATGCAAAATTTTCTATTCCATTGTATGTATGTAAAATGCTACAAACATACAGTGAAATACCATTCAGCTATAAAAAGAATAAAGTCCTGGTACTTTTAGCAATATGGATAGACCTTGGAGACACAATGTTGAATGAAATAACCCAAATACAAAAGGATCATTACTATATGAATTTATTGATATTACATATTTAGAACAAGCAAATTCACAGAGTTATACCCTAGAACATAGATAATAAGGGCTGGGGTGAAAGTAGGGAATGGAGAGTTAATGCTAATTGGTATAGAGATTCTATTTGGAGTAATGGAAACATTTTGGTAATGGATGGTGGTGATCATAGCACATCACTGTGAATGTTGGTTGTATTAATGAGTTATATATTTGAATATGGTTAAAAGGGGAAATTTTTGGTTGCTCATATGTTATTAGAACAAAAATTTCAGAAAAATAGAATAGTAAAAAATAAACACTGAAACAATATAAACTATGGACTATAATAATATTGCTTTAACAAGTTTAAGAATCTTACCCCACTATAGCCAATTTTTCTTAAGGGAAAACTGTGTGGGAGTATGTTATATTGAAATTCTGTATTTTCTATATGATTTTTCTTTAAACTTTTTTCCTACCCTAAAAAATAAATAGTTTAAGATGGTAATTAAACAAAAAGATGACATTATAAAGCTGCTAGAAGAAATAAATAATAATATTTCTGCACCTCAATACAGGCACAGATCTCTTAGATATGAGTAATAAAACATTAACAGCAAAAGAAAAAATCTATTTATTAGATTTAATCAGAATTGTAAAGGTTAAACTTATGTTCATTAAAATGCAACATTACCAAAATTTATACTCAAGACTCTGACTGGGAGAAAATATTTGCAACATCTATATTTTATTAAAAGCTTTTGCACAGATTAAATGAATAGCCACCACAATTCAATAACAAAAAGGCAAACCAATAAAAAGTGGACCAAAGTTGATAAGTGGTACTAAGCACATGAAAATACCATACAGCAAAAATCTTCAGGGAAATTAAAATTAAAACCATAATGTAATATTGCTATACACTTTTTAGAATGACTAATATAACAGACGCATAATGCAAAAGGTAGAATGAACAGCACCCTAACACAGTGCTGGAGGGTATGTACAATATTAAATTTTTTTTAGAAAAAAAGTGACAGTTTCTCATAAAATAAAACATGTGCTTATATTTTGACCCAACATTTCCACTCTTAGATATTTATCAAAGAGTAACAAAAATATCTTTCCAGGCAGCATATGTAGCTCAAGTGGTTGAGTGCCTCCTTCCCATGTATGAGGTCCCAGGTTCAATTCCCCAGTAAATCCAGAGACAAACAAGTGAAAAAACAATAACCCTAATTGGGAAGTTGATGTAGCTCAGTGGTTGAATGCTTGCTTCCCATGTACAAGGTCTTGTGTTCAGTCCCCAATAGCTCCTAAAAAAACAAAACAAAACCAAACAAAAAAACTATAGATATAGGTAGATAGAGATACGCACAAAAAGACTTGTACTAATCTAATTGTTCCTAATATCTTTCTTCACATTAGTGGAAAACTATTTTTAAAAATTCTGCCTATCAAAAGACATATAGATCAATGAACTGTGGTATGTTGATACACTGGCATACTATTCAATAGTAAAAAAAAAATCATGGTTACATGCACCAACTTGGATGAATATCACAAACATCATGTTGCAGAAAAGTAGCTGCACACAAAAGAGTGCATTCTGAATAGTTCTATTAGTTGATTTATATGTAAATAACCAATGTGAAAAAATCATAAAAGTGATAGGCACTTGGGTGGGGGCTAGTTTTTAGGGGCTAGCACTCTGGTCGTTAGATTGCTTGGTTAGAGGCCCAAGTGGACTTTCAGCGTTGATTCAAAAGTTCTGTATCCTTATAGGAGCATGTGAGTTACACAGGGACAGTACATGCATTTGTCATAATTAAATAGCTTTGTGAATTTTATTGTATGTATATATTAATATGTACAAAAAAGAACTGCACAATAATTGAGTGGAGGGTTTGGGAGAAGGTGGAGTTACAGCTGAAGCAAGAATGGGAAATGTTGATAATTGTTGAATATGCATGATGGATATAGGCGTGTTCATTATAACATTGATTACTCTATATTTTTGAATTTATCCATAATATAACACTTAACGTTATCTAAAAGTTAAATGAATAATTATAATGACTGGAAATGTATGTTTATTAAGATTTTTGACAAAATTGTTATATTTTAAAAATAAAAGAAAGTAAGAACCTTTAAAATATAAAGAAAATACAGGATTTGAGTACAAGGTGTATGGCAGTGGGAAATTAAAAATACTTCTAATGTTTCATCCTGAAGCACTGAGAGAAAAATGCATTTAACAAAGTGTATAAGAACAATCAAAATAAAAATAGGAGGGATGCAGCTGTGGCTCAATCAGTTGGGCTCCCATCTACCATATAGTGAAGCCCTGGGTTCATGTCCGGGGGCCTCCTTGTGAAGGCAGCCTGGTCAGCAAGCACCTCTGAGAGCCGCCCAGCCTGTAGACACAACGAAGCGCTGCCCAGCCCCCAAGTGCATGCAGAACTGTCTCAGGAAAGTGATGCAACTAAAAGGGAGACAAGTGAAAACACAGAAGAGTGCACAGCGAATGGACACAGAGAGCAGACAACAAGCAAGCCACAAAGGTGGTGGTGGGGAAATAAAATAAATACAGACATACAGAAGAATGCACAGCAAATGAACACAGAGAGCAGACAGCAAGCAAGCCGCAAAGGGCGCGGGGGGGCGGGGACGGGGATAAAAAAATAATAAATAAAAATAAGAATGATGCCAAGAATTCATTTAAATAAAAACTTAAAATTAAAAAAATCTATAAAATGACTGCTTTTACAAAGGGAAATTTTCTCGAACATCATGTAGTGGGATAATTAATCTAATAATTATATGAAATATGGTTTCATGGGCAAGAGTTTGAGGAAACTATTTCCTTTTCACTTCATGCAGAAAATAAATACCTGAAGGAGAAACATTTATCATCTGTCTATGTATCTATCTCTATTTTTATATAACCTTCAAGTAAGATTTTAAAATTTTTAAAGGCAAATCAGGAAAAAGAAACCTTGGAATGAAGATAATTAATTCCATTATATACAATTTATTTTTCATTTACTAAATGCATATATTAAGTACTTTTAATAAATATAGTATCATAATATTATCCCAATTTTAGAAAATATCTCCTTTTAATTTTCCATTTATCAATCCATCCATTCACTTACCTAATTTCCAGCTGTATACAAGTATAGAATGAAGTCTTTAGTTGTACTATAGAATTATAAAGTCATTCTAGGGTGCATCAATTTGAAGAAAATCTTTTAATCTCTTTTGAATATTACTTATATTCTTCTAATAAGGTATTAGGCATTCAAAAATTATATTTTAAAAAATGAAATAAACAGGAAGTTTGACTTACATTCTGTTTTTAATAAATATTAAATAATTGAATCCCTGTATTAGACACACATAATACTCACATCTGATAGTCTAATGAGAAGAATGTGTAAAAACTCACAAATTATTTTCATGCTTTTTTGCCCTTCCAAAATACTCTAAATCTTCAGATCATTATTATTACATAGCAGATCAATTACATTGCTGACTCAGATTTTTCACTCCTCATTCAATTCATGTTTTTGCTACATGGTATTTCTCTTGCTTTTCCTCCCACAAAAAGGAATTCAAAGGTTTTAAATTTATCCATATGTCTGACTTTGGCCAATGAGATATTAGCAAGTGTAAAGTAAATAGATGCTCACAAAGTTCCTCCATGTTTGAACATGCCCATTCTCCATGATTGGGAACGTAGTTCCTCTGCAATTACGATGAGACCATCTGCTGGACAATGAGAAGTGAATGACACAGAGCCAAGTTTCCCCAGTCATACCACCAAGTACTGTGTTGGTCAATCATAATAACTGCTCCCAATACACCAATTTTCAACTTAATGTCTTCATGATATATGAATTCATCTTGGCCTGTGATGTTGTATCTGTTATCCTTATTAGATTTTGCATTATTCAATGGTATCCCCAATCTTATGGTAGAATTCAGAATATTCTGGAAGAAACTTTGCAGGATACCATGATTCAGATAGATACCATGATTCACAAATTGTACCATTTCCCATATTTTTATTTCAGTCATATCTAAAATAATATCACTTATAGATTGCACATAATAAAGGAAAATTCAATATAACTAAACTTTTTAAAGTCTTTATTTTTAAATAATAAATTATATATACATGCTACATCAAAAATACAGGGGATTCCTATATATTCCCTCTCCCCTTCCCATACTTTCTCCAGTTAACATCTTTCGTTAGTGTGTTTTATTTGTTACAATTGGTAAACACTTATTGAAGTATTGCTACTAGCCATGGTCTATAATTTATAGTTCACATTTTGCACCACCCAATTTTATAGGTTTTGACAAAATGTAAAATGGTTTGTACCCATCATTGCAATGTCATGCAGGACAATTCTGATGTGCCAAAAATACCCCATGGTACACATATTCTTCCCTCTCTCTCCCCTCAGAAACTTTGGTGGCCACTGCCTTTATATCACTGATACAAGTTCTTCCATTACTAGAATAATAATGTTTACTTTAATCCTTAGTTGCATTTATTCAATTCTCAATCTTGAGGATTTTGGATGGTTATGTCCACTCTGCTTCCAATTGAGAGGAGGCTTAGATGTCATGGGGCAGATGGATTATATTACTCTTTTTTTTGGGATGGGTGTTGTCCATCATTCATTTTTTAGTTATTCTAGGTTAGCCCAATGATCTGGATAGTAGGTGTTCCAACTCTACTGAGATTCAGGGCTCAACTTGCGCATGAACAGATGGAAGATTTAAGTCTCTGAGACATATATTTAATGAATATAGTGCTAATTAGAGATTCAAATAAAAGGGTCAGAAGAGCCATGTGTAGGGAAATTCTAAATGATTCTGTTATATTGGGGAGCATAAATACCAAAGTAAGGTGCAATGATAGGGTACTGGATTCTGAGATTGTCTGCCCTGCTAAGAGTGTCTAGATTTCTCTAGAGCCCTTAGGAGCCCGCTGCTTGAGCTTCCTTGGCACTGAGGAATTATTACAAAGTGCCAACTAGTGATGTATTTGAAAAAGCACCTTGACCAAAAGGGGGAAATAATCAACACAAATGAGTTTTTTATGACTAAGATATTTCAAAGTGAGTTGGAGGTCATTCCAGGGGTTATGCTTATGCAAGTCTCAGCAGGATCTCAATATGACTGAACTTTGGTGCATAGATGAGAGTTTCATACTTACCTGTTGAATTACTGACTTCTTTCTGATTTTCTTTTGTACTTTATTTTCCTTTAAAATGATATATTTACACAAGGGGACAGATTTTCACAGAAGGTAAAATTCAAGTAATTTAATTCTCTTTGGAGATGATTACAAATATTTACTGTCATATTTTCCCTCTGTTCTCACAAGTTGGGAAGTATTCCAAAATAAAAAATTGAGGCCATTTAGTTAAAACAGGATTTAATTTTCCTTTTAACTAAGAATGCAAATTCATGTAAACTTCATAGCTGTAATTCCAAACTCATAGCTCTAGTTACAAGATTTTCCTCTCCCTAGAGAATTCTAACGTGGGTTAAGTAGAAACAATTACTTTTTTCTTATGATAATCAATTCCTCCATATAGTGGTGAGTATTATTCTGGCCCAATTCTCAAGGTAAACTTTCCTTAGCAATGCTGATTTTCTTATCTATTGTTTCTTTCATTAAAATTTCTTTTACATCTCACACAAACTTGCCACTGCTGTTGTTCCAGATATTACATTCAGGAAATTGTATTTTTGAAGGTAATTACATGAAATATTGCCAAACACAATAAAATATGAAGAATACTTGAACTTCATTATGAAAGATAACAGCAAATTTTTAGTTGGAAAAACAGTAGCCAGTATTTAAAAATGCAGTGAAGGTTATAAATACTTCATATATTTTCAGTAATAAACCATGGTCTAAACATTTGCTCCATATTAAATTTCATCCTTTTTCAAAAATACTTTCCATGTTAATACTAAAATTGATATAAAATGTGTCAAGATTGTGATAATGTCTTTCAACAACATCCACAGCTTCCACAACTTTTTGGAAGAATTCTATTGGAATGGTAAAGAAGTGAAGCATTTTTATTCATGGCTTCTGTTTAATCAGGAACATTCAGTGCATTTTATTTCACATTTCTGACTATACCTTCATAGCATAGGGAATGAAGCTGCAAAATTTTTTTATCTGTTAAGCAGATTTAGTTGTATTTTCCTGTATAATAAGTTGTTTTCCCTTTGTTAAAGTTGATTCTGTGCAGAAGGAAAGATATTTTTTCATCGGGATTTGCAGCGGTGGTAAAATGAGAAAAAAATATTCCCTAGATTAATGTACACTTAAATATTCTCTCTTGAATTATAAACACCTCACTCTGGAGCCTATTTTAGAAGTCTGCTCTTAAATCATTTTTCCTCTGAGTAAGATATACCTGTTTATTAGAAGCTGTTAGATTCCTAGACTGTAGTTTGGTTTGTTTAATCTCTCTTTAGAATTAGCCCAAACAATCTGTCATTCTAGACACTCACAATCCATAGAATCAGGTTAGGTTTAATCTAAACCTATGTAACTGGACAAAAATTCCTCCTCCCCCTCCTCTTCCCTCCCCCTTCCCCTCCTCCTTCCCTCCCCCCTCCCCTTCCTCTTCCATCTTTTTGTCCTGTTTAATTAATGGAAATTTCAATTTCAAATGAAAACCTGTTCAAATAAATTTTTTACATGCCTTTCCTCAGTTTCAGCTAAATATTTTGCAATAAATCTTACTGACAGTTTCACTGAGACAAGAACCAGGAATTTGCATGGGTTCCAAGCCCATGTGAATAACAAGATTCTTTGCTATGGGTTGAAGTCAAAATGGTGAAACATATTGCCCATTTGTTATTGTTTTCTCTTGAAAAACTACCTGAATGCCCAATTATATATGGTTTTAAATATAATACGCTTAGGATTATGTCATATTTTAGCCTATTAGTTTAATCAGAAGAAGAAAGGCCATGTGTGGACAACAATTGAGATCATTTATGTTGTTCACACTTAGGGTGGATAGTGCTGATAACCAAAGGAGTAGTATACTATGGTTTGTGGAATGATACAGAGGAGTACTAGTAGTAAATGCCATTAAATACAAAGTTCAGTAATAAAATCATGATTGTTTTCTAAATAATTGCCAAATAAGAAAATATGAAAAATAAATTTAAAATAAATAATTAAAAAATAATATATTTTTAAAAATAAATTTAAAGCCAATAATTTCTTCAAAGTTTTAAGGGAATTTAATATATAGTGGATCAAATATAGTATATTTTTAAAGATATTGGAGCAATGGCATTAATTACTTTACATTTATAGTGGTGTTATGAAGTTTATTACATTCTAAAGAAAATCAATATTTATACACCTATGATTTCAAATTTCTACTTTCAAATACTTTTTCTTCTGAAAGTGCCGTTTTTATGAACTCCATTCTATAAACTGGATAGCAGAACAGAGTCATAATTAATACTAGTTCTTTCAATAAGTCATGAAATATGGCCCAACATATATTTTGGATTCTGAATGATCTTTCTCTTAATAATAGAAACATGGTGACTCTCTTACTCTGATTAGTTAGTTCAAGTTTCAAAAATTGCTATTCAGAACTACTTAAAATTCCAGAAACTTAAGACTCTTCCACATTGTACAAAAGTTTGAAAGTGAAAAACAGATATTGAAGTTGTGATACTGAGTTTGTTGACAAGGCCAAAATTTTCAGTTACAATTGTGGAATTAGAGAATCACCATCAAACAACCTACATAGTTTTGTTGATACATTTTACATATATTTTAAATTACCTTATTTGCTAATCTAATGATGCAGTCACTGAGTTAGCAAGCATGAGTGGAACATAATTCAAAACTAATGAGGTCTTTCTTGTCAAGTGGCATTGATGTTTAAGAAATTATTAATACTTACACTTGCTATTTCACTTAAGTGTACTGTACATATAAAGTACCTTTAGCTACAGACTCAGGCTACTAAATTCACTCTGAACATATAGAGACTAAATATTTCAATCAGCAGCTTTCATCATAGAATAGATTCTAATTACAATCCTTATCTATTGGAATTAGAAAATTCTGACAAACTAGTTTACTGTTTATTTCTTCATAGACAAAAATCTTCATTTACACATATTTTGTAATTTCAAGTTGAGATTAGAAATATTTATTTTCTACTATTTTTAATATATTCAAATTGACATGATATAACATGACTATTGTCATAATACTTTCAACTTTTTACATGTATTTGGTTCTTATTTAAATGTGTACACATATATCTCTTTGTGTCAAAAATTAAATTGCAAACAATGTTTCCCAGTTGACTCAGAAAATAATTATTAGAGTGTATCTAAAATCTACAGTTCATCCTAGCTATTTAAGTGAAATAAACTATTCTTAGAAACGAATTTAAATAGAATAGAATAATTAATTATATAATACCACAGAGCAGATTGCTAAACACCAAATCACTGGGTCTAATTATTATTTATGGTATGTTCACTTTTCAAATGTGAGCAAATTGCATGGTATAATGTTGTAGAAGGTAAAATGTACAGAAGATCTAATATTTATTTCACTATGTGTAATTTCTCTCTGGGAGACAATTGATCTCAGGTCAATTTCCACCAGATAGAACCAAACCATCTTTGACTCCTGGCAGGAAGTACAGAATATCACACCAAATATGATCTTACAATGAAAGTAGAAAGTTACTATTTTTTTTTTACTGTGCTTGTAATTATAAACCCTTAATTGCTTAGTTTTGCCACAAAGAACTCTGATTTCTACCTGTCCAACTCACTCAGTGCCTTCCTATGTGTTGAATCACATGTTATTGACATCATCCACCTTTGCTTTTAGACTCTCCCTTTCTGCTTCTTAGGCATCCCTATGATAGACTGGATCTTTAATCAGTTGCCAGTACAAAGGAAAGGACATTCTCTTGACAGCCCTACTTAAAAAAGAAATCCTAGAGAAGAATGCACATTAATCTGAGTTATTAGAAAACCCCTGAACTACAAAATTTATAGAGACACTAATGAGCGAAGCAAGAGCATAGACCCACCTCTGTGGCCAACGTAGTCTAATAGCAGCTCCACCTGAAACATCTTGAAGGATTTGGGGAGTACAAGTTGTTTAAGAAAAGAGGAAGCTTCACACTAAGAAGTGTGAAGTCAATGATGTTGAACTAACAAAAACAAAAGTATCTGGTTGGGCATTCATCTACTGCTTTCAGAAGAAAAAGTTATTAAATAAGAATCGTTAATGTCACTTTTTAAAGGTGAATATCCTTCTTAAAAATAATAGGTACTTCACATAATTGCATGTAATCTAAAATTTGTCAAGTAGCTAAGAGAAGAAAGTACTGTTTTTTGATGTTATTAGATGGTATTGATTATGTAATATTTAAAAATCATGTTTTATTTATTCTAAAGTTAATTGTATTTAAGATTTTTAAAAAAAATTAGCTAACATATTTAAGCATCAAATATGTTCTAAGGATCTCTGTATTATTCTTTTTCTTTTTTTTAATTGACTTTGTAATAATATTACATTAAAAATATATATATATGAGGTCCCATTGAACCCTATCACCCCCACCCCACTTCTGCCCCCCCTCCCCGACAACACTCCTTCCCATCATCATGACACATCCATTGCATTTGGCAAGTACATCTTTGGGCACCTCTGCACCTCATGGTCAATGGTCCACATCATGGCCCATACTCTCCCCCATTCCATCCAGTGGGCCCTGTGAGGATTTACAATGTCCAGTGATTGCCCCTGAAGCACCATCCAGGGCAGCTCCATGTCCCAAAGATGCCTCCACCTCTCATCTCTTCCTGCCTTTCCCCATACCCATCAGCCATCGTGTCCACTTTTCTCAATCCAATGCCACCTTTTCTATGTGGACATTGGATTGGTTTTGTCCATTGCACCTCTATGTCAAGAGAAGGCTCAGATTCCACATGGATGCTGGATGCAATCCTCCCACTTTCAGTTGTAATCACTCTAGGCTCCATGGTGTGGTGGTTGTCCTTCTTCAACTCCATCTTAGCTGAGTGTGGTGAGCCCAATAAGTCAGATTGTAGGTGCTGGAGTCTGTTGAGGCTCAGGACCTGGCTATCACATTGTCAGTCCAGAGATTCAGATCCCCTAAATATATCTTAAACCCCGACACTAACTGCACCTCCAGCACATTAGCATGAAAGTCATATGAAGAGAGATCCCATCTGAGTCCAGATTCATCACACATAAACACCAGTTCCAAAGAGGGGCCATCTGACCTGGTAGTTAACCCCATCGGCCATGACCATAACTCCCATGGGTCTCTTTAGCCCTCGAAGGAACCGATATCTGGGGGTTGTATCTGCTTTATCTGTCTCTCAGACTCTGCTCAGTTGTGCATAAGGGCAATCCTTCTGACAGCCTCCAGACTCTTTTTTAGAGACTCGTAGCCATATAAACTCATTTCTCCTTTCCATTTCCCCCTTACATTAGGTCAACCAGCTTTTTAAAGCCATGTTATTTTATGTAGACAGGGATATTCTGCTGATCCGCATTGAACCTTCCATATGAGGTCATTTTCCAGTTGCATCATCAGTTGGTAGTTGATAGTGGTCCCTCGGTGCCAGGGAGGCTCATCCCCGGGTGTCATGTCCCACGCTGGGGGGAAGGCATTGCATTTACATGCTGAGTTTGGCTTCGGATCTCTGTATTAATACACATTACCTCATGTGACAATACCAGATATCTATGAGCCCTTTAAATAATACTGATAATCAAATTCTTTTTTCTTTTGATTCTTTTTTTTGCATTTTTAAATTTTAAATTTTTATTTTTAAAGAAGAAGCTTTAGATTACATAAAGGTTACATAAAAATATATAAGGGATTCCCATAGATCCCACCCCCTCCTCCTGTATTTTCCCACACCATCTACATCCTTCACCAGTATGGTACATTTTTCACAATTGATGAACACATAGTGAAGCATTGCAACCAATGTGGACAAGAGTTTACATTGTAGTTTACACTCTATCCAGCACAGTTTTGTAGTTATGACAAAATATATTATGACCTGTATTTGTCATTGCAATGTCATGTAGGACAACTCCAACTTCCAGAAAATAACCCCATATTATAGTTATTTCTCACTCTCCTACCCTCCAGAACCCCCAGTGGCTACTGCAGTTATATCAATCAAAAAAGCCCTTCCATTGTTAGAATAATAATAAGTCTATAATAGATCAAAAAGTAGGTCTACTTTAGTCCACTGTTCATTCCCCAATATTGAGATTTTAAGGATAGTAATGCCTACTCTGTTTCTAAATGAGAGGGACCTTAGGTCCCATGAGGCAGAGGGATGGAATGATCTTGCTTGCAGTTGCATACACAGTCTGTTCCTTGGGTTGAACATTGTCCATCATCATCCCTTGTTAGAGGTCCTGGATGAGTCCAATGAACTAGAGAGTAGGTCATGCAACTTTGCTGAGATTTAGGGCTCAACTGACACATGAATGAACCAAAGATTTAAGTCTCTGGAACATATATTTAATAAGTAAACTGATAATAATAGGTTCAAATGAAGACTCAGAAAAGCCATGTGTAGGGTGACTATAAATGAGTCTAACTCTGTTACACTGCGGAGCAAAAATTCCAGAGTAAGACCCACTGACAGTGCCAAATTCTTGAACTTGTCTGCCCTGCTTATAATGTCTGGATGTTGCTCAGGCCCTCAGGAGCCCACTGTTTGAGGCATTGTTTACAGTGGCAGTCAATGAGATCCTGTTGAGATGTGCATACGTATAACCTCTGGAATCCCCCCAATTCACTTTGAAATCTCTTAGCCATAAAAACTTATTTGTATTTAATATTTACCCCTTTAGGTCAAGGTCTTTTCGGGATGCATTGATAGTTTTCACTTAGTAATATTCCCTCAGTGCCAGGGAGGATCATCTCTGGTAGTCATATCCCACACTGTCTTCCATAGTACATGGGTAGTAACAATGCTTCAATATTTGTACATCAGCTAAAACAAATGTACCATTCACATCTAAAATTTTGTTAATAGGGGGGAGTGGAAAGGGGGGAGGATATGGGGTATATGGGAATCCCTTATATTTTCTATGTGAATTTTCTGTAACCTAAAGTGTCTCTGAACTATCGTGATTAGTAATCGAAGAAAATGTGGCATTGGTGTGGAGAAAATGGCCATGATGGCTGCTGGGGGTAGGGAGTGGGAGGAAGAGATGTGATATGGGGGCGTTTTCAGGGACTTGGAATTGTCCTGGGTGGTGCTGCAGGGACAGTTACCAGACATTGTATGTCCTCCCATGGCCCACTGGGTGGACTGTGGGAGAGTGTGGGCTATGATGTGGACCATTGACCATGAGGTGCAGCGGTGCTCAGAGATGTATTCACCAAATTAAATGAATGTCTCATGATGACTGAGGAGGTTGTTGTTATGCGGGGAAGAGTGGGGTGAGGAGGGTGGGGGGTATATGGGAACCTCATATTTTTTTAATGTAACTAAAAAAAAAGAAAAAATAAAGTGTCTCTGAAGATGAAATGGAAAAAATAACACACTGGGGACATATATGGAAGAAATGGTCACTGTACATGCAAGACAACAGAACTTTTAGTGATGAAAGACACAAAGTATAAAAATATTTTTAATTATTTCAATTTTTTAAAAAAATTTTCATATTCTTAAAACTATTTTTATTTCATTTTCTTATTTTATTGGTTTCATTCTTGGAGAGGTTTTGGATCACAGAAGGGTCACAATGGTGGCAGGGGAGAATCACTGGCAAGGGGTGTTGGTGATGGGCATGTATGGGGAGGGGGGCAACTGGGGTATGCCTCTAAGACATATGTTCAAGTGTTCAATGAGTGTTGTCTCAGTGGGTGGAGACACAAGCAATAATCAAAAAAATATTTAATTCCCATCCTGGGGAGCCTTCTTACATTCTCTAATAGAACAGCAAGAATCCCTCAAGTACAAGGGCAGTGCCTAGTGAACAAAGACCCATCATTATGCCAACCCTTGATATTTATTATTGTACTTATGAACCTTTTCTTGTGAAATTGAAATTTAGCCTAGTATTATATATCACCTAAAAGTTGCCTCTTGAAAACCTCCTTGTTGCTTAAATGCAGCCTCTCTCTAAGCCAAACTCAGCATAGACACTTGTATAACTTTTAAAAATGTATTCTTTGAAATAAAGCACCATAGGAATTTGATGCCAGTCACATCCACTTAGAAATAAGAAAAAAAAAATCTATTTCTTAGTAGTTGTATTAGTCAGGGTTCCCTGAGCTAAAACTCTTATCAATCATCCATAAGTCCCTACTCCGACTGGTGGACCACAGTGATGTTTAGGGTCCCCTGGAATTAATGTCACTTATGAACCAGTGTCTAATTATACTCAAAATGTCTGACCAATTCCTCTTCCCCAGAGCTCAGTTACTCTGGTAAAAAGCTGTAGGTCTCCTTGAGGAAAAGTGGGAGGAAGATTAACAGTATAAATTTTTGACAGTTTAACAGTATCCATCCTCAAGGGGACCTGGCTTTCTCTTCATTCAAGGGGCTCTAGTTCTATAAACTGAACTGTCTCAAGTCTGGGAATTGACTAAGGAGCTGTGATTCTCTGCATCTGTACTTCAAATTAGGGTTTTGTTCACTTGACCTAGAACTCTTAAGCTTATACAAATCCAGAAGAAATTTAGTAGACTGACCATCTATTTTACTTTTAGGTACTCCATGATCTATTAGCTAATGCTATAACTCTATGCAACTCAGGCTATTTTGAGTGCTGCTTTGAATCTGACTTTCATCGTGGTAGCCATGCCCATCTTGTCTTTGGCAATTAACTGCCAATGCTTGACTTTTACCAGCCTGTGATCAATCATTTCCATAATGTTTAAGGATTCTAATTCCATTACATCTCTCTCTACAGAAATATCTGGACTACAGAGAAGAGCAACCACAGAGCTCATCAGGGAAGATGGAGTTAGTCTTACAAATTAATCCCTCACAGTCCTGATTAAAGGTGTGACTTCTGGACATTAATGGGGTGGATGGGTAGCTCTCAAATGGTAAATTCATTCTAGCATTCCAATCTCCCTATGTCTTTGAATTCTCTTTCCTACTGTGTACCAGGACAAACTGGGCATCTCAACCTCAGACATGCTAGGCCATCTTTTGGTCCATATTTCACTCAGTCACCCAAACAAACTGTTAGAGCCCTTTCTAACCCCTTGAACTAGAGCACTGAATCCAAATTTTTGCTTGGCAGGGCCATATCATAAATTCAGTCTGATCCAACTTAATATTCCTTCCATCCTTGTCCCATACCCTTAGTATCCATTCCCATACATATTCCCTGAATTCTGTCTAAATAAGTTGGAAAATGCATGCAGTTCTTTCAGAGTGTAGCATACTTCCTCATGGGTCATACTTTGTGTTTTACCTTTGGGGACTTGTTGTGATTCTAATACAGCAATAGGTCTCAAAGAGAAAGGGGTAGTAGGGGTGGGTAATGAGAAGGATTATAAAAGAAATATAAAGCTACAGACCTCAGGGCATTCCTTTGTATTTTCATCTGGTAAAACAGGATTAATTTTATTCAGACAGGGGTTGGAAGGCAGATTGCTCTGGGCAGGGTGGAGGTTGACCATTGTATACAAGAGTTTGGCTGGTAGGAGATACACACTCCCTGGGACAGGCCAGAGGCTGGGTGATAAAATGTCGACAAAGTGTGTTCTTCACTGGGCAAGCCATGGCAAATTTATCTGGTAAAGTCTCAGCAGAATTTAGGGTTCCAGTATTCCCACTGATATTGTCATCATCCCAAATTTCTCTCTCCCAGTTCTTGGGTTTACACTCCTTTCCAATCAATGCCTTCATTTTAACCACAGACACCTTGCAAGGTTAATTTTAGTTTCCTTTGTAACTGCTACCCATACAATGAAAATCTGAGTCTGGTTTTCAGATATATCAAGCCATGATTGCAGGAAATAAGATTTTCTTTCAGAGCCCACATAGAAACTTTCACATCATTCATGTAGCATTTATGTTGCAAATTTGAAGCCTTTAGCTCATCTAGTTCTTTTTCAACTGTATCCAGAGTATCTAGGAGGAGCCAGCCAACATCATTGTACTTTTTGACTCAACAAAACTCCGTTAACCTGTTGAAAATGCTCTCACCAAGATCCTTTCCTTTTATAAGATTGGAAGTACAGGAATCCAGTGATGATATTTTGAGTATGTTCATTGCCAACTCATGCTATGGACTGTTAGTGACCTCTTCATTATTGGAAAGGGAGTCATTAGTACCCTTGAGTCTAATTAGAGTAGAAAGTGAATTACCAAACTCACAAAACCACTTCAGACATTCCATGTTTAAGATTCTGTTTCTCACTACCTACTCCTGGTACCAAGCTGAATTAGTTAGGGTTTTTTAAGGAAACAGAATCAACAGGGAATATATGCAGATAGTATGAGATTTTATAAAATTCTCTCACATGACCATGGGGATACATATGGCCAGATTCCACAGGCAGGCACAAACCAGGGGCTCAGATGATTGTCCAATGAAGGTCCTTGATGAGGAGACGTTGGCTGTTCAGAGATGAGCTGGGAAATTCTCTCTGAATGTTGGAATCACCTCCCCTTTTAAAGCATACAACTGACTGGATAAAATGTCACTCATTGCTAATGACAATATCCCTGGTTGATCATAGATGTAATCAGCCATCTACACATAACCTCACTGATGACTAAAGTGTATTACAAGTAGCCCTAATGATCACAGTATTTGAAAGTGTAGGCTTAGTTTCCCTTTGAAATCATATTTCCAATTTGTTTGCCATGCAAAATTTTATTTGAACTAATATTTTTATGTTTGAAATTCATGTCACCCTCTATATCACACTTCTCTACAACACAAATATGTATCTAAATTAAAATTAAAGTTACCTACTTTTCAGTGAAACAAAATTCTTCCTAGCTGGTTTAACCTTATGAAAATTATTAATACATGATTCTTTAAACATACTCTAAATTTATTACAAATTTGGATATATTATTATTAAATGCAAAAAATATTGAAAATACATCTCTTAATGAGTGAATGATGACAGGCATGGTGCCTTAACCAAAGCAAACATCAGTCTTCCCCACTGTTTCCTTAGTGACCTGAAATTTTTTACTCAAGAAGCAATGCAACTTAGTAAGATTTTGCTTGTGTTAAGAGTATTCAAATCTCTTCTAAGGTGGATGGAAGGAAATTGTTAAGTGGGGAAATGGGAAAGGAATGTTCACTTGAGGCTCAATCACAAGCATTTTCTCAGTCAAGTAATTTTAGGAAAGTATAATTCAGAGGGTCAGTATCTGGAAATTACTTTCTTGGCAATGATCCCTGGCTGAGTTTCCATTGGAGATTCTCCATGTTTCACTAGGGTTATCATATTTGAAAAGTGCTATTATAATTATCTCTAATTTGTCACATGAGGAAACAGAGGTAGAATTTAAGAAAATTCTCAAGGACATGCAACATTTGAACATTAGAACCAGCATTTGCCTCAAGGTTTGTCTGATCCCCTTACCTATACTCTTAACCACCAAATTATACTAACTCCCAAGATTATTTTATGAAACTAATAATGTCACTCTAACAAAATCAGTGTTAAAAGAAAGAGTTAAAGATCTTTTAGTACTAGGGGAATAGTTTCATAATTAATATTTTACACTTTGCTTGTAGAAGACAAAAAAGAGATAATAAAAGCAAAAATTCAGAAGTGAGGGTAATGTGGCAATTGACTAAGTTCATTACTCTCCTTCAGGGTATTGTGCTGAAAATAAAATAAGCAGACTTTAAAAGGGGTTCTGGGAAGTAGATGTGGCTCAAGTGATAAGGCCTCTGCATATCATATGGGTGGACCCATTTTCCATCCCTGGGTCCTCCTGGTGAAAAAGAAGAAGAGAAAGCATGCCTGCACAGTGAGCCAGTGTCTGTGTGGTTAGCTGAGTGCATGTGTGGTGGGCCAAGTACCCACGTGGTGAGCCGAGTGCCCATGCAATGAGCTCAGTGCCCACATGAGTGCCCTCATGGAAAACCAGGGCAGAGTGCCTGCATGAGTGCCCACGTGGAGGGCCAAGTGCCTGTGCAAGTGCCCATCTGGTGAGCTAAGCACCCATGTGGTGAGCCAAGTGCCTGCATGAGTACCCGCATGTGAGCCAGTGCCCACTCAGAGAGCCAATGCCAGAGTGACGAGCCAAGTACCTGCACAGCAAGGAGAGGGCCTGCATGGTGAGCCAGTGCCCGAGCAAGTGTGTCATGCAGCAAGATGATGCAACAAAAGAGAGATGAAGGGGAGAGTCAAGGTGAAGCACAGCAGAGACCAGAAACTGAGGTGGCACAATTGACAGGGAACCTTTCTCCGCATCGGGGGTCACGAGAATCGAATCCCAGTGAATCCTAGAGGAGAAAGACGAAATGAGAAGACAAAAAGTAGATACAGAAGATCTCACAGCAAATGGACACAGCAACAACAGCACAGTGTGGGGAGGGGTGGTTGAGGGGAAGAAAAATAAATAAACAAATAAATAGGTGTTTTAAGAAAATGGGGGTGCTGAGCAAGTTTATTAGGTTAAAATTGTATTGATGAAAGAGCAGCATCAAAAGAGGTTTTTTTCTCAAAGGGATGAGCTTGGGGAGTAGCTTATATGGCTTCTTAAAACAAAGGGAAGGTGTGAAGGAATGAGGACTGATAAAGGGGACCTGAATTATGGTTAGTTCCTCATGTGAGCTATGAGGAATATGTGAACTACGTGGACTATGGGTGCTGTGGACTATCCGGGCAGAGTGTCCTCGATGCCCAATTTGTTAATTAGCAAGCAGGACATTGGTATAAGATCATGGCCATCTGGCAGAGATCAACAGATTTTGTTCACGTCAGCCTGATCTCTCTGTTAGTTCCTCCTAGGCAGGGACAGCGGTTGTTACCAGCACTGCAAAGGATTTTTGGTATGCCAGCCTACTTCGTTTAACCTCTATTTCCTCTCTGTAATTCCCTGGATAAAATGGAAGCTTAAGTAAACTAAGATGGGTTGTAAAATCATTTATCATTCCAGTTTCATAAAGGAATATTTGGCTTTTATCATTAAACCATAAAAACAGCAACCAAGAGGGCAATGAAGGTACGAGCACACATACACACTTATCACTCACTTGTTATTCAAAATGCAATATAGGAAAGGAAATATGAGCATGTGCAAGAACATATATGTGCTGCAGTTTCTAAGGAAGGGAAACAGGATAGAGAATTATGCTGAGACATGTACTCAGAAGAAGCCATTTGCAGCCTCTGCCTCCCCACCTCCACTCTTTTTCTATTCCTTCAGTATGTTTCCATTCTACAAGCCCTGGGATCCATCAGGTCCAATGAAAGGGCTTGACCTTGGCTTGAACCTTAAAACCAAGAATACGCATCCTCAGCTCCTCATCAGAATGGGAGCTCTCAGTGGCATGGCCACTCCTCCTGGATTGTGTAAACATCCCATCTCTAGCAGCACCGATTTCTCTCTCCCAGACTCTAAGCAGGGTGAGCTGAGTTGCTGTCCACTGACCTGACTCCAGCAGTTCAGCCTACCTGGAATCAAACCACAATGGGATCTCAACCCCTTTCTGCTGTATGAATAATAAAATGATCATTTGCTGAAAATTTCCCTTGTTCCTGAGCCTGTGTTCCCACAATGCCCAGTGTAGAAACTCTGTCCACAAAAAGCCTTTAACTTTTCACTTTACACCCTTTTGTTTCAACATTCTACCATCACAGAAACTGTAGTAACCACAGTGGCCATCTTGATTTCTGGTCTCGGTAGTCAAGGCGTTTCATAAATTCAGATAGAATACACAATCTAAAAACGTGCATGACCTTGTAGCTCTGTGGTCACTGAGCACTCCCTGGAAGACCATTAATGTGAAGAGTGAGGTAATTAAAGCTGTGTTTCTGTAGCCAAAGTTTAAATTCCCCAAAGCCTTGAGAGTTATTAATGCACAGCTGGGCAAAGTGAAAATGCAACATCAGACAAGAGCCAAAGCAAACCAGGATAAGGCCAGATTAATGCCACAGCATTGGTACAGCCAGATAATTTACTACATGGTTGATAAATGCCAAGTTTTAAGTACATGAGGCAAAAGGTACATAACACGGATTGCAAAAAGCTGCAAACGTGGTTGCAAATGGAAAAAAGTGCTAAAAAGTAGCAAGGAAATTTATGTATTCTTCCATAACAAATGCGTTGAATGCTTCTGTGTTTGAAAAGCACCGTGCAGGGACAGGAGCTACAAAGTCAATCAAGAGATAATCCTTTTTCTCAAAGAGAGCACAAGTCAGAGGGAAAAAAATCAGGCAAATCCAGGGCAGTGGGAAATGTATTGCAGTTAGGTTATGGAAATTTTGTACATCTTGTAGGATGAGAGGGTTTTATATGACATTCTAGAAGTTTTGAGATGAGTAGGTATTAGATATAAAGGAACTTACAATATTTCTCTGTAAGGGTTCATACAGAAGCTCAGAGATATGAGACATCATGACATGGATGAATAACTACAAGTACTTTGGTTTGGTAAGAGTAAAAAATCTATTGTGCTGAAATGGTATATTGGATTCATTAAATTAGGCAATTCAGTGGTAGAATCGATGAGTTTACTAATCTTTTTTGAAGAATCATCCTGATATTTTAGATGTGGGTCACTTTTTAAGACAGATCGATAAAGTTTATTTACATTAATGAAGTATATTTCCCCAATCACTGCCCACTCCCTTCATAATACTTATACATGCATATTACCCCGTAACATAATTTTGTATGTTTCCAAAATCTGCATTTAAAATACACACAGACATACACACACATTCATTTTAGTAGTTTACTGTACTACTTTTAGCTAGGATAGATTTAATTGCATCTTCTTATATGCATCTGGCCTTGTTTTGTTGTTTTTTTGTGTGTGTTATTTTTTAAGGAAAACTTGGACATGCAATTATAAATTTTATTTTCCATGTCCATTCTTTCTGGACAAATAAGGAAATTAGAAAATGAGAAAAGTCATGAAAGAAGACTTTGAACTCCCTGGGTTGGGACTAGACAAGATGCATACAGCTCAAAACTACAGACTGTGCACACCAACCTGATGCATCCCCCTCAAATTACCCAGCACACCTTTCAGCAAACAAGTCCCTTTGAAATGGCAATAGAGATATGAAACGGGAATGCCTGCTTAATAGCTAAGAATCTGAAAAAGGTCATGAGTTAAATAATGTCCACTTGGGTCTCTAAAGGAATTTATAGTCCGGAGCAGAGCTGAGGACTATATATTCCAGAATAATTTCAAAAGGGCTTGTGGAATACATGGAAAAGCATCTTTGTGACTGAACCTATAGAGACTTCAAGTTTGAAATGCTTGCTTTAGGTTTTTAAACTAAGAATACAATAAGGGTTGTCATTAGGAAAATAACTTGAAAGAATATTTAAGGAGCAACAGAACTGGTCAGACCCTCCTTTTTTATCCTTCCCTGCCACACCTCAGCTCCACATAAAGGTACTTTACTCTCAAGTAAAGAACAGAAATGCTATCTAAAGAATTGAATGAACTCTTTGTAAATGCCTGGGCTTTCTACAGTAGGTGCGATTATCCTGAGCACATTATTTCTTATTTTTTACATGGTGGCAAGAGCAATCTGAATGCCTTTCCACTACTTATTTTTGTTTGTTTTGTTGTCTTTGTTAGAGAATGTGGGGTTTACAGAACAATCATGCATAAAATACAGGATTTCCATACACCACCCCACCTTGGATTGGTGTGGAGCGTTTGTTACAATTAATGATGGCAAGTTTTTATAATTGTTCTATCAATTAAAGTCCATGATCTAACTTAGGGTTCACTGTATAGTGAGTTGCTAGGATTTAATTTTTAATTTTATTTCTTTTACCATATATACAGTCTAACTTTTTCTATTTTAATCATATTCAGATATGTATTTAAGTGCGGTTAATTGCATTTACAATGCTGGGCTACCATTACCACTATCCTTTACCAAAGCAATTTCATCATTCTAAATAGAAACCTTGTACATTTTAAGCCTTAACTTCCCATTCCTTATCTACACCCCATGCCCTAATAACATATTTTAATACTTTTAAATCAGCAAGATCATAAAATATGTACACTTTTTTGTTCTGTCTTATTTCAAACAACATGAGGTCTTCAAGGTTCATCTATGCTGTTGCATGTATCAGGACTCCATTCTATTTTATGATTTAATAATACACCATTGTATGTATACACCAAATTTTATTCATCCTTTCATGGGTTGAAGGACACATGGATTGCTTCCACCTTTCCACAATGATGAATAATGCTGCTATGAATGTTGGTCTGCATATATCTGTTTGAGCTTGCACTTTCAATTCTTTTGGGAATATATGTAGAAGTAGGATTGTTAGTTCATATGGCAGTTCTATACTTAAATTTCTGAGGAACCACGAAATTATCTTCCACAGTGGCTGCACCATTTTACATTGCCACCAGCAGTGAGTGGGTGTTCCTCTTTTGCCATATTCTATCCATCATTTGTTATTTTCCATTTTTTTAAATAACATGAATTCTAATCTACATGAAATAGTATCTCACTGCAGTTTTGATTTGTATTAATATTTCCCCGATGGCTAATGACGTTGAACATTTTTTCATGTCTTATCTGTCCATTTGTAAACCTGCTTTGGAGAGATATATATTCAAGTTTTCTGATCATTTTTTTCTACTTTCATTTTATTATCACTATTTTTAAAGAAACTTTAGACTACATAAATGTTACATCAAAATATAGGGGATTCCCATACGCCTCATCCCCTCCCCCTCCCCCACTTTTCCCCATTAACAAAATATTTCATTAATGTGATACATTTGTTCTAATTGATGACCATATATTGAAGCATCAATACTAACCATGGTCTATACTTTACATTATGGTTCACTCTTTGCATCACTCAATTTTATAGTTTTTGACAAAATGTGTAATGGCCTGTATCTGTCATTGCAATGTCATGCAAAACAAATGCAATGTCCCAAAAATGACCCATTTTACATGAATTCTTCCATTTCTTTCCCCTAGAAATCTCTGGTTACCATTGCCTTTACATCAATGATACAAATTCTTCTATTGGTGGAATAATAATGTCTATTTTAGTACATAGATGCAATACCTCCTTATGTTTGTTCATTCCTCTATCCTGAGGATTTGGGGATAGTGATACCCATTCTGCTTCTGATTGAGAGGGTGTTTAGATCCCATGGGTCAGAAGGATGGAACTCTCTTGCTTACAGTTGTAGGTACTCTCTCTTTCCCTGGGATGAGCATTGCCCATCATCATCCTTTTGCTAATTATCCTGGGTGAGTCAAATGAATTAGAACATAGGTGTTAACTGCAACTCTGCTGAGATTCAGGGTCTAACTGAGCATATTAACAGCTAGAAGATTTAAGTACCTGGAACACATATTTAATGAGTATAGTGATAATTATAGGTTCAAATAAAAGGTACATAAGAACCATAAGTACAAAAATTATAAATGATTCCAACTCCAATACATTAGGGGAATAGGTTATTATATATTCCAAGATAAGGTCCACTAACAGAGTGCTGAATTCCTGGGGTTGTCTGCCCTGCTTATAGTGTCCAGATGTCTCTAGAGCCCTCAGGAGCCCCCTTGCTTGAGGCACTGTTTACTGCAGCAGTCAGTGAAATCCTCCTGAGGCATGCCTAAGTGTAACATCTGGAATGACTTCTTAACTCACTTTGAAATCTCTTAGCCATAAAAACTCATTTGTATTTGATATTTCCCACTTTTGGTGAAAGCTTTTATCCAGAGGCATTGTTAATTGGCACTTGGTAATAATCACTCAGGGCCAGGGAGGCTCATCCCTGGGAGTTATGCCCATGCCATATTCTTTTGGTTAATGTGTGGGTCTCCACTCACTGAGACAACACTCCATGACAACTTGAACACATTAATATTCCATAGAGGTGTGCTCCAATGCACTCCTCTCCACCCATCCCCCTGCCCAGACACCTCACACCAGTGATCCTCCCCTGCCACAACTGCAACTCTTCTATAATCCAAAACCTCTTCCAAAACAAAGCCAAAAATAATTAAATAAAATATTAAAATTGAATAATTAAGATTAATACATAAAAACTTTTTAAAATAAATTTTTGCAGGGAAGCAGCTGTGGCTCAATCAATTGGCCTCCCATCTACTATATGGGAGGCCCTGGGTTCATATTCTGGGGCCTCTTTGTGAAGGCAGGCTTGCCCACAAGCAGCTTGGAGTGCCTGCCAGCTTGAGAGTGCTGCAGAGTGCCGCCTGGCCCGCAAGCACCATGGAGTGCCATCAGGCCCACAAGTTCAGTAGACAACCAACTTAGCAAGGTGACACAACAAAAAGGGAGACAAGCAAAAACACAGAAGAATGCACAGCAAATGGACACTGAGGGCAGACAGCAAGCAAAAAGTCACAAGAGGGGGGGATAAAATAAATTTTTGCATTCTTTTATTCCCGTAAAATCTGTTATCTTTTATGTACAATAATAATTTCTTCTCTATGTTCCCCTAGTGTCTTATATTTTTTCACTTTATTTTCAAAGGAACTTTAGGTATCAGAAAAGTCACATAGAAAATATAACCCACCCCCTCCCCTTCTCACACATTCCCCTATTAAACACATCTTACATGAGTATGGTACATTTGATACAATTGATGCACAAATATTGAGACATTGCCACTAACCATGGTTAACCTAACAAATATTTGTTGAAGATTTTAGCATCCAGGTCATTAGAGAGATTGGTCTGTTGTTTTCTTTTCTGGTGGTGTCTTTATGTAACTTTAGTATTAGGGTGATGTTGGCATCATAGAATGAGTTAGGCAATATCCCCTCCACTTCTATGTTTTGGAAGAGTTTAAGTGGGATTGGTGTTAGTTCTTTCTGGATTGATTGGTCGAATTCACATGTGAAACCATCTTATCCTGGGCTTTTCTTAGCTGGAGGGTTTTTGATGACTAATTCAATCTTGCTCCTTGTGATTCGTCTTTTGAGTTCATCATTTTTTTTCTTTCATTCTTGTAGGCTGCTTCTATCTATAAATTTGTCCATTTTATCTAAGTTATCCATCTTGTTGGCATACAATTTTCAAAGTAAAGTCATGATACACTCTGGTTCTGAAGGATCAGTGGTGATTTCTTCTCCCTCATTTTTCATTTTGTTTGTATTTGCATCTTCTCTCTTTTATTCTTTGTTAGTCTTACTAAGGGTTTGCTAATTTTATTAATCTTATTAAAGAACCAGATTTTGGTTTTGTTAATTTTTCTTGTGTTTTTTAATTCTCAATTTCATTTAGCTCTGCACTAATCTTTGTTATTTATTTCTACTTGCTTTGGGATTAGTTTTTTGTTCTTTTTCTAGTTCCTCGAGGCGTGCAGTTAGGTATTTGATTTTATCTCATTCTTCTTCTGTAATATAGGCATTTAGCATATAGCACTGCTTTTCCTGTGTCCTATAGGTTTTGATATTTTATGTTCTCATTTTCATTCTTTTTAAGGTAAATACATATTTCTTTTGCTATTTCCTCCTTGACCTACTGTTTTTCTAAGACTGCTGTTTAGCTTCCATATCTTTGTGTCTATTCTGGTTCTCTTCCTCTTATTAATTTCCAGCTTCATTACATTATAGTCTCAGAAAATACTTTGTGTAATTTCAATTTTTCTAAATTCATCGAGTTGTTCTGTGACCTATCATGTGGTCTCTCCCAGAGAATGATCTATGTGTACACAAGAAAAATGTATATCCTGCTGTATTTGGGTATAATGATCTGTGTCTATTAGGTTTAGATCCTCTAATATATTATTCAAGGTCTCTGTTTTCATTGATCCTCTGTCAAGATGTTTGTCTAATAATACTTTTGTCAATATAAAAATGTGGCACACCATTGCAAGTTGTTAATAATAGAGTGGTATATGGAAATCCTGTGTTTTATGAATGCTTGTTCAATAAACCATAGCTTCTCTAACTAAAAAAACAAATTCAGGGAATTGTGGGAAGATGGCATCAGATTAGGCAGACAAGGCTCAGGTCTCACAAAAACATGGGAGAAAGAGCCAAAAGCTGCCT
The DNA here is from genome assembly GCF_030445035.2 of Dasypus novemcinctus. Taxonomy (NCBI): domain Eukaryota; kingdom Metazoa; phylum Chordata; class Mammalia; order Cingulata; family Dasypodidae; genus Dasypus; species Dasypus novemcinctus. Next base: position 59,313,857 of record NC_080673.1, read on the forward strand.
GAGGGTCCTCCATTGACTGTCATAAGACCAAGACTGTGTTCACAACTCCCAGGAAAGTGAACAACAGAGAGCTAAAGAACCTGAATGATAACTGTGAGTTGATAAACTTCCTGGTCACTAAAATACTTCCCCCAACAAAGCTCCAGATATTAAGTGGGATAACACACCTGACTAATAGCAGCTTACCGAAAGGGGAGCAGACATCTTCCTTCTTGTCAACTGTTACAAGAGAAAAGGGAGTCAGGGGACTTTTCTTCAGTGAATTTGGCCGGTATAGTCTGCTTTGAATCTTGGCACTGGCCAGAACAAAATAAAGGAAAACCATGAGATAAACCTCCATGGTGGGTGCATCAACAAGCACCAACAGTTAGCTGGTCTGGAAATTGTATGCACAAAAACTGAACTTAGGTCTTTTTGTTTTTCAATTTCAGAAAGAAAATTTGTGCCCCATTAGTGAGTCTATGGCACAATTTTGATAATTTAAGCTGGACAATTTTAACTACTTAGGATAGGCTGAAGCAAATATTTTTTTAAGAGCTGTGAAAAAAATAACAATAGGCAAAAAAGAGAAATTAGCCATCAGAGTAAACTCACAAACATATTCAGAAACCTAAACATCAGTAAAAAATTATAAGCCATAATAGGAAACAGGAAGATATGGCCCAGCCAAAGGAACAAGCCAAATAACCTGAAGAGATACAGGATTTAAGAAAATTGGTCAATGATAATGACACAACTCTCCTAAATCAGTTTAAAGAATTGAAAGAAAATATAACTAAAAACATAAAGGATATCAAGAAGATATTGAGTGAGCATAAATAACAGGCTTTGAAAGTCTGCAAAAAAAAGTAACAGACTGTATGGGAATGAAAGACTTGATTAAAAATACATTAGAGGCACATAAAAGCAGATTTGAATTGCTCAAAGATAGAATTACTGATTTCAAACTTAGAATGTCTGAACTCGAGGGAAAAATAACAGGAAAAACGAAAGAGAAGAGAATAGAAAAAATGAAACAGTGTCATAGGAAATTGAATGACAACAGGAAAGACACAATCATTTGCAATATCAATGTCCCAGAAAGAAAAGAAAATGGAAAATGGGCATAAAGAAGATTTGAGGAAATAATGACTGAAAGCTTCCCTACCCTTATGAAAGATGTAAATATCAATATCCAAGATGGACTAGAAATCCCAAATTGAGTATATCTGAATGGGCATAGTCTAAGACACTATTCAAAATGACAAATATCAGAGGCAAAAGAAGATTCTGAAAACAGCAAGAGAAAAGCAAGGCATCACATAGAATGAAACCTCAATAGATTAAGTGCCTACGTTTCATCAGAAATGATGGACAGGAAGCAGATGTGGCTCAACTGACAGTGTGTCTGCCTACCACACAGGAGGATGAGGGTTTGAACCCAGGGCCTCCTGTGTGGTAAGCTGGTCCACACACACTGCTGCCATGCATCAGGAGTGCCATGCCATGCAGAGTGTCCCCCACATAGGAGAGGCCCACATGTAAGGAGTGCATCCTGCAAGGAGAGCCCCCCCATGCAAAAAAAGTGCAGCCTACCCAGGAGTGGCACTGCACACACAGAGCACTGATGCAGCAAGATGATGCAACAAGAAAGAGAAACAGATTCCCGGCACCACCGAGAATGCAAGCAGACACAGAAGAACACACAGTGAATGGACACAAGAGAGCAGATAACAGGAGGGGGAAGGGGAGGAGAGGGAAATAATTAAAATAAATCTTTAAAAAAAGAAATTATGGAGGAGAGAAGAACCTGGTATGATTTGTTTAATTTAATGAACTGAAAGAAAATAACTGTCAGCCAAGGATTCTATATCCAGCAAAGCTTTTCTTCAAAAATGAAGGGGAGTTAAAAGTTTTCAAGGCAAACAAAAACTGATAGAATGTTACCAAAAGACCAGAATTACAACAGATACTAAAGGGAGTGTTATAGTCTGAAAAAAAATAAAGTAGGGTGACAGACTTGGAGAAGATTATTATGATAAGTACATTAAAGAGTAAAATGACGGACAATAGTATGATATGACAACAGAAAGCCAAAGTCAAAATGGATGAAATAAGTAGTTTCTTTACAGAAAAAACATTGAATGGTAATGGTTTGAACTCCTCAATCAGAAGACATAGACTAATAGAATGAATAAAAAAATATGAGCCACCTATATCTTTTCTACAAGAGACTCCTCTCAAACATAAGGACACAACCAATTATAAATGAAATGTTGAAAAAAGAAATTCCATGCAAATAATAACCAAAAAGTGTTGAAGTAGCAATATTAATATCAGCCAAAATAGATTTTAAATGCCGTACTGTTATAAGGGATGAAGAAAGTCATTATATATTAATAAAAGGGGCAACTCACCAAGAAGAAATAACTACACTAAATGTAAATGAACCTGAACTCAGTGCTTCAAGATACATGAGGCACACACTGAGAAATAGATGTCTCTACAATAATAGTTGGAGACTTTAATACACCACTCTCAGTATTGAATAGAGCATCTGGGCAGAGAATAATTAAAGAGGGGGCTTGAATAATATGATAAATGAAATAGACCTAACAGATATCTATTGATCAATGTATCCCAAAATATACATTTTTTTCAGATGTTCATGGATTCTTCTCCAAGATAGGCCATATGTTGGGTCACAAGGCAAGTAAAAAAAAAATTAAAAAGATTGAAGTTATACAAAACACTTTCTCTGATCATAATGGAATGGAGCTGGAAATCAATAATGTCAATAATGGATGAAAAGGGAAATCATAAATATATGGAGATTAAACATCATATCATTAAATAATCAGTGGGGAAATTGCAAAAGAATTCAGTAAGTATCTTTAGATGAATGCAAATGAGAACACAAAATATTGAAACTTATGAGACATTAAAAGGCAGTGCTGAGAGGAAAATTTATAGGCCTCAATGCTTACATTAAAAAAAAAAAAGAAAAAGCTAAAACTGAAGACCTAACTGCACACCTGGAGAAACTATTTAAAAAAAACAAACAGCAAACTAATCACAAACCAAACTAAAAGGAATAAGTATTAAAGATCAAAACTGAAATAAATAAAATCAAGAAAAATAAATACAATAGAAAGAATCAATCAAAAGTTGGTTCTTTGAGAACAACAAAATCAACAAAACCTTAGCTAGACTGACACAGAAAAAGAGAGAGAAGACACAAATTAAAATCAGAAATGAGAGAGGGGATATTACCACTGATTCTGCAATAAGAGAGATCATAAGATGATACAATGAACAACTCAATGCCAAAAAACTAGAAAATGTAGACAAGATGGACAAATTCCTAGAAATATATAAACAACTTACACTAACCCTAGAGGAAATAAAAGACCTCAACAAATCAATCACAAGTGAAAAGTTTGAAACAGTCATCAAAAACCTCCCAAAGACTGCAGACCCATTTGGAGTCTTTCTTTTTGGAGTAATGGAATTGTTCTAAAGATTTTGAGATGATTAATGTGAAACATTGTGATTATACTAAAAACCATTGATTATTTGGATAGAATAGCCAGAAACAGCAGCCATGTACAGTGGGGGAAGCATAGAGAGATTGAGAGGTGAGAAATTTTCTTGTTTGTCTGTTTTTTGTTTATTAGTAGTATTATGGAAATAATGAAAATGCTTTAATAATTCAAGTAATGAATGCACGACTATGTAATTATAGCAAATACCAATGATTGTACACTTTGGTTGAATTGTATGTTTATTAATATGCATAAAAAATCGATTTGTTAAAAAAAAAAACATACCAAAGATGAAAAGCACAGGACCAGATGGTTTCTAAGGTGAATTCTACCAATCATTCAAAGATGACCTATACCAAATTTATTCAAACTATTCCAAAAAACTGAACAGGAAAGAATGCTACCAAATTCATTCTATGAAGCCAAAATCACCCTAATACTAAAACCAGATGAAGATACAATGAAAAAAGAAACTTATACACCAATAATTCCACTGAGTATATATGGAAAAATCCTTAACGAAATACTTGTGAAGCAGAACCTAACAGCTCATTAAAAGAAAAATGCAACATGATCAAGTGGGTTTTACCCCAGGAATTCAAGCATGGTTCAACACAAAAAAATCAATTAGTGTAAAAAACCACATTGATAAATTGAAGAAGAAAAATCACATGTTCCTCTAGATTGGTTTAGAAAAGGCACTTGAGAAAATTGATGAAAAACTCTCCAGAAGATAGGAAGAGAAGGAAGTTTTCTCAATATGGTAAAGTGCATGCATGAAAAATTTACAGCTCACTGTCACTATTATTATTCAATAGTGTGCTAGAAATTTTTGCTAGAGCAATTAGGCTAGACAAAGAAATAAAAGGCACCCAAATTGGAAGTAATGCTTTTGCTAGTCCCTGATGACATGATTCTATATCTAGAAAATCCTGAAAATTCCACAGGAAAACTACTAGAAAAGTTAAATTGAACTAAGTGGTAAGATACAAGAATAATATGATAAATCAATAGTGTTTCTATACACTACCAATGTCAAATCTGAAGAAGAAATCAGAAAAAAATTCCATATATATTAGTGACTAAAACAATCAGATATTTAGGAATAAGCTTAACCAAGGATATAAAGGACCTGTATTCATAAAACTATAAAATATCACTAAAAGAAAGTGAAGAAGACTTAAATAAATGGAAAGACATACCATGTTCATGGATTGGAAGACTAAAAATCATTAAGATGTCAATTCTGCCAAATTTATTTAAAATCCAATAAACATCCAATAGCGATTTACATACAGAAATCAAAACATTAATGATCAAATTTATTTAGAATGGTAAGTCACCCCAAATAGCCAAAAATTTCCTAAAGAAGAATGAAGTTGGAGGACTCTCACTTCATGATTGTTACTTAGCTACTGTAATAAAAATAGCATGGTAATAGCATAAGGGCAGACAGATTGACCAACAGAACTGAATTAAGAACTCAGAAATTGACTCTCACATCTACAGTCAAGTGATTTTGACAAGGCTTTTAAGTCAACCCAGTTGGGTCAGAACAATCTATTCAATAAATGGTGCTGGAAAAACTGGATATCCATAAAGAAAAAGTAAGCAAAAGAGACCCTATCTCACACCTTACAAAAAAACTAACTCAAAATGGATCAAAGACCTAAATACAAAAGTAACAACAATAAAAGTCCTAGGAGAAAATATAGGAGAACATCTCCAAGATCTTGGGGTAGGTGGTAACTTCTTAAACCTTACACCCAAAGTAAAAATGATAAAAGAAAAATAGATAAATGAGACCTCCTCAAAATTAAACAATTTTACATCTCAAAGAACTTTGTCTACTGGTGAAAAGCCACCTGACTCAATGGGAGAAAGTATTTAGCAATCACATTTCTCACAAGAGTTTAATGTCTGTGATATACAAGAGAGCATACAACTAAAAAATAAAAAGACAAACTACCCAATTAAAAAATGGGCAAAAGACAACTATTCAAAGAAGAAATAATAATGGTGAAGAAATACATGATAAAAGCTTCACTATTACTAGTGATTAAGGAAATGCAAATCAAAACTACAATGAGAAAACATTTCACACCTATTGGACTGACCACAATTAAAAAGTTGGAAAACTGTAAATGTTGGAGAAGATTTGGAAAGACAGAAACACTTATTCACTTTTCTTAGAAATGTAGAATGGTACAGCTACTATGGAAGATGTTTGGCAGTTCCTAAGAAAGTTGAATGTAGACTTGTCATGGCAACCAGTAATACTTTTGTTAGATATATACCCAGAAGAACTGAGAACAATGACACAAATATACATCTTCCCAATGATGTTCATAGCAGCATTATTCATGATAACCATAAGATGGAAACAACCCAGGTGTCCATCAACTGATGAATGGATAAAGAAATTAGGGAGTATATACACAATAGAATATTATGCAGCAGTAAGAAGACATGAAGTAGTGAAGCATATGACAACTTTGGTGAACCTGGAGAACATTATATTAAGTGAAGGAAGCCAGACACAAAAGGACAAATACTGTATGATAGCCCTGTTATGAACTAAATATATTATGTAAATCATAAATATCTAATATGAAATATGAATATGGGTAAAATTGCATCTATTAGACCATTTTTCTTTGAAGTTGAACAAATGCAGGTTAATAGTTCATAAGGGTAATACAGACCAAAAAAAATTATTATGTTAAGTGAAGGAGACCAGACACAAAATACTACATATTGCATGATTCCTTTTATATAAAATAAAAATATAAATCAATTTACAAAGAGGAAATTAGATTAGAGGTAATGTAGGGCAGAGGAAGGAATACTATAGAGGTGGAGTCTCTTTCTGAAATAATAAAATTGTTCTAAATTTTTTGAGATGATGAATGTACAGCACTGAGATTATACTAAAAGCCATTGATTATACACTTTGCATAAAGCATGTGGTATTTGCATACATCTCAATAAAACTGATTAATAAACAAGGAAATAATTGTGCAACAATAGTCAGAAATAGCAGCTATGCACATCAAGGGAAAGAAAAATTGGGAAATGGTGAATTTTCTTGTTTGTTTTCTGTTTCTTATTTATTATTATTATTGAAGTAATGAAAATGCTTTATTTTTTTAAAGATTTATTTTTACTTATTTCTCTCTCCTTCCCCCCTCCAGTCATCTTCTCTCTGTGTCCATTCAGTGCGTGTTCTTCTGTGTCCACCTGTATTCTTGTCAGCGGCACCTGGAATCATCCATGTCTCTTTTTGTTGTGTCATCTTTTGGTGTCAGCTCTCCAGTGTGCAGCACAATTCCTGGGAAGGCTACACTTTTTTCACACTGGGTGGTGCTCCTTACAGGGTGCACTCCTTGCACGTGGGGCTTCCCTATGCCAGGGACACCCCTGTGTGGCAGGGCACTCCTTGCATGCTTCAGCACTGTGTGTGGACCAGATCGTCACATGGGTCAGGAGGCCCTAGGTTTGAACCTTGGACCTCCCATGTAGTAGGCTTATGCCCTATCTGTTAGGCCAAATATGCTTCTCTGAAAATGCTTTAGATGTGAGTATCTCAGGAATGCAGATTAGAAAGTAATGAGATGAAACCAACAGCTTGTGGCCTTAACGCTCATGTCAGTGACTGTGACATAAGCACCCTCCTCCTCTTGGAAGGGGCAAAATATGCTTTCACTACTATAGAACCTGCATCTGGACTCTTAGAACAAGCCAGCTATTGTTTTCTGCCTGAAAAATGAGTCCTCACAATGATGGACTAAGTTTATATTCAGCACTGAGTTGTGACCCCAGGTCCAGTGAAGAGGCTAAGAGCAGGACCAAAGAAGGTATTGGAGTTTTGTGATAAACTTCCAGCTGCCCCACATCCCAAAATGGGGAAGTAAGAATTTGTCATTGCCTATGCCTCAAACTATGCAAATTGGGGAAAATGAGGTCATTTTTGATCAAGTACTGGCCTATATAGCTTTGCTGGTAGGAAATCTTAAGCCTATGAGAAATGAAAGTTCAGCCATTAAATTTCTGCTAGTTGGAAGTCTTCTTATTTGTTGTTGTATAATCTATGGAGGTTATGGATTATGTATAAAATGCATGAATACTAATCAGAACTTTAATAATGAAACATATGGAATACTTAATTGATTGATGAACTGTAAAGTTATATATAAATGTGTCTTGACGTAAATCTCTTGTTTTAAGTTTGAACAATCCTGGGACTGAATATATTGAGGGGGAGAGGAAAAAAATTATTGTTCAAACCTAAAAGTGAAAATATCATACAGGAATCTTTGTTAATCAGTGAAACATCGTTTGTGTAGACTTTGCTTTAACAAAAAGGGGGAAATGTTGTGGGAAACTGGCTTACCTGTTTGCTATTGTAAATGTTACACCTGTTAAATGTAGCAGTTGTTAGATGTTGCAGTTGTTCCCTGTTATTATAAATGATGTTGCAGTTCAGATAGCAAACAGCTGCTTGGTAGTTTCCCAATAACTGTAATGGGATAACTAGGATTGAGGCTCTCAGTTCCAGAAGCAGTGAGCCCCCTGGTCCCAGGCTTGTCTCCCCTCTTGTGTCTCTACCTTATTTCTGTGTTGCCTTCCCTTCAAGCCAACCTATTGTGAGCTGAATGCAGCAATATTCCTAGACAAACAGTGTGGCAAGGAGGAAATTACAAAAGAAATCATCAACTACCTTGAAACAAAATAAAATGACAACAGAACATATCAAAACCTATGCAATGCAACATAATCTGTACTGAGAGGGAAATTCACAGCCATAAAAGCACATATCAAAAAAAAAAAAAAAAGAACTAAAATCAAAGACCAAACTGCACACCTAGAGGCATTATAAAAAGAACAACAAACAAACCCCAAGGGAAGTAGACAGAAGGAAGTAACAATGATTAGAGCAGAACTAAATCTAAATGAAATAGGAAATAAAAAAGCACTAGAAAAATAAACAAAAACAAGAGCTGGTGCTTTGAGAAGATCAATAAAATTGACAAATCTTTATCTAGACTAACAAAGAAAAAAATAGAGAAGATGTAAATACACAAAATAAGAAACAAGGAAGGGGATATCACAACTCACCCCACAGAAATAAAGAGCATCATAAAAGGATACTTTGAAAAATTATATGCCAAAAGAAGGATAATTTAGAGGAAATGGACCAATTCCTAGAAACACTCAAGCAGCTTACAATAATGAAAGAAGAAATTGTTGAACTCAACAGAGCAATCACAAGAAATGAGATTGAATCCTCCCAAGTAAGAAGAGCCCTGGACCAGAACACTTCACAGGTGAATTCTACCGAACATTTCAGAAAGAACTAACACCAATCCTGACTAAACTCTTCCAAAGAAATAGGAGTGGGTGGAACATTGCTTAACTCATTCAATAATGTCAACATTACCCTAATACCAAAACCAAACAAAGACACCACAAAAAATAAATAAATTACAGGCCAATCTTTCTAGTAACTCTAGATGCTAAAATGCTCAACAAAATACTTGCTAATCATATTCAACAACACGACAAATGAATTATACATGGTGATTGAGTGGGTTTCATCCCTGGCATGCAAGGATGGTTCAACATAAGAAAACCAATCAATGTAGTAGACCACATAAACAGATCAAAAGAAAAATCACATGATCCTATCTATACATGCAGAAAAAGCATTCAACAAAATGCAGCATCATTTCCTGATTTTAAAAAAAATGACAAAAAATAGGATTAAAAGGAAAGTTCCTGAACATGATAAAGGGTATATATGAAAAACCCACAGCTAACATCACATACAATGGTGACATTCTAAAAGCTTTCCCCTAAGATTGGGAATAAGAGAAGGATGCCTGCTATTACCCCTCCTATTTAACATTGTGTTAGAAGTACTCAGGCAAGAGAAAGATATAAAAAAATTCAAATTTGAAAGAAAGAAGTCAAAATCTCACTATTTGCAGACAACATGATCTTATACATAGAAAGACCTGAGAAATCTACCAAAAAACTCTAAGAACTCATAAATGAGTTCAGGAAAGAAAAAGATTATAAGATGAATGCACAAAATTAGTAACAATGCTGTACACCAATAATGAGGAATCTGAGGAGTTAATCAAGAAAATAATCCCATTTACAATAGCATCTAAGAGAATCAATTACCTAGGGAAAACAACTAACTAAAGATGTAAATGACATACATAGAAAACCACATAGCATTGTTAAAGGAAATCCAAGACTTAAATAAATGGAAGAATATTTCCTGTTCATGGATGAGAAGACTATACATCATTAAGATGTATATCCTGTCTAAACTAATCTATAGATTTAATGCAATCCCAATAAAAATCAACACATTATTATTCATTGAATTGGAAAAAGTATGAAATTTATTTGGAAGGGCAAGATACCCTGAATACCTAAAGATATATTGAAAAGGAAAATTGAAATCAGAGGAATCTCACTACCTGACTTTAAAACATACTACAAAGCTACAGCGGTAGAAACTGCATTGTATTGGCACAAGGATAGACATACTGACCAATGGAACTGAACTGAGAATTCTGATATAAATTCTCACATATGCAGTCATCTGGTTTTTAATAAGGCCACCAAGCCCACTCAACTGGGAGAGAATGGCCTCTTCAAGAAATGGTGCTTGGAGAACTAGATATCCATATCCAAAAGAATGAGAGAGGAATACCATCTCACACCTTATACAAAAATCAACTCAAGATGGATCAAATATCTAAATATAAGAGCCAAGATCATAAAGACCTTGGAAGATAATGTAGGGAAACATCTATGGGACCTTGTAATAGGAAAGTGTTTCAAGAATTTCACAACTGAAGCACGAGCAGTGAAAGAAAAAAATAGATAAGTGGAATCTCCACAAAATTAAAAAATTTGCACCTCAAAGGAGTTTGTCAAGAAAGTGAAAAGACACCTTACCCAATGGGAGAAAATATATGGTAACCATATATCTGATAGGAGCCTAATATGCAGTATACATAAAGAAATCCTATATCTTAAAAAAATGCATTTTAAAAAATGGATTAGTGATTTGAACAGACACTTCCCCAAACAAGAAATACAAATGGCTACAAAGCACATAAAAAGATGCTCAACATCACCAGCTATTAGGAAAATGCAAATCAAAACTACAAGAAAATACCATCTTTCACCAATCAGACTGATGGCCATTAAAAACAAGAGAGGACTACAAGTTTTGGAGAGGGTGTGAAAGAATGGGAACCCTCATAAACTGCTGGTGGAAATGTAGAATGGTCCAGCTATTACGTAAGACAGATTGGTCATTTATAAAAAACTAACTATAGATCTGCCATGTGATTCAGCAATTCTACAGCTGGGTATATACCCAGAAGAGTTGAAAGCAAGGATATGAGCAGATACATGCACATCAATGTTCATAGTGGCATTATTCACTATTGCTAAAAGTTGGAATCAACCTAAATGTCCATTACCAGATGAATGGATAAACAAAATGTGGTATATACATACAATGGAATATTACTCAGCTGTAAGAATGAACACAGTACTAACATATGAGATAAAATGGATGAATTTTGAGGACCTTATGTTGAGTGAAGCAAGCCAGGCATTGAAGCACAAATATTACCTGATCTCACTGACATGAGTAAGCATATTGAGAAGGCTCAGAGAGCTAGAGTCTGGAAGATAGTTTAACAGGAAATGGAAAGGTAGAAGAAAGTTATGAGCCTACACCCACATGGGTGAAATCTATGGTAAGGTGAGAGTGAGAATTTGTGCAGTGAAGGGATATAGCAGTAGTTTAGTGATACTATTGGGTCGGATGGTGCAAATTTGACAGGGTGGTAGGTTGGGGAGGGTGGGTTGGATGGTCCATGGAATTTGGGTAGGGTTGGTGTAGGGAGCAGGTGAACACTAGGTATTGGTGGGTACATAGTTTAAAGTACAATGTTGGGAAAGTTCTTTTGGCAATATCACAAGGAAGAGTTATTGGTTTAGGGTGTTAGATGGGGTATTTGGGATAGGGGCACCTGGAGCAGTCTTCTAGAGAATGTGTGTTAATTTTGTCATTGTGTGTTGTATCAGTGTGTGGAGACCCACATAATGAGAGGGAGGGAGTTGGGCTCCTATCCTTGACTCCAATCCAGGACTCCCATTCAAACAGAAGGGTAGGTCTCTCTTGAGAGCATAGGAGGTTCCTAAGAGGAGAGGACATCAGTGTGTCAAGCCCTCAGTATTGTTGCAAGTGACTATGAATCTTGTCCTTCAAGGAGTGAAGCCTGGTGGTCACCCTGGGCTTTGAGGGGAAGTCAGGGAGGAAAAGAGTAAATGAAAGAGTGGATATTTAGGGGGTAATTGAAGCGTTATCCTTGGCCTTGCAATGGTGGATACAGGCAGTGTTCAATTTCATCAAAATTTATAAAGATATATGGTCTAGAGTGTACCATAAGGTAAACCATTGACATGGTTAGTGGCTATATTTCAGTATTTGTATATCAGTTGTAACAAATGTACCATCTACATATAAAAAGGTTATTGATAAGGAAGGGGAAAAATGGGGAGGATGTTGGGTCTAAGAGAGTCTCCTGTGTTCTTTAAGTGATTTTACTGT